>NW_022194794.1:3080386-3083404 GCF_900067095.1 Fusarium proliferatum ET1 | reverse complement strand
CGGCCGAAGAAAGTGCGTGGCGTCCTCCGCCGGCTCAGCAAAGAACAACGGGAACCAGAGGGCCTGAGACGTACCGACAACGTCACTTGGATTCACAACCAGAATCCCACATAGAAATCCGACAAGACACGACCGAGCTGCTGAGGGACGATACCCCAGCAGACGAACGTCCAGACGCTCGAGACTCGAGCCCGGCCGGCGTCACGAGCACCTTCGTGCATAGGTGGCCACCGCCCCCAGGGCGGGTTATGAAATGGAGGAGCCCGAGCATCCTAGACCAGGCTCGCCAGAAAGCGTCGAATTGTACTCATTACTCGTCCTCATGACCAGGAATAGATATTCGCAGACACGAAAGAACGACAGGAAGCCGCTAAGTCGCATTGCAACCCCCGACTGCGCTCTGGCACTGGCTGACTCGGAACGATATGACATCGTGCTCCTGCAGGAGCCGTGGACAGCCCATACGAAAACGCCTTGCTTGACAGACCCACTACACCTCACCCAGTAGAGTCCTGGGACAGTAACGATACTCGACCTAGAGTGATGACATATGTCCGACGAGACCCAAGGCTTCTCGCTGACCAGATACGACCGTTCCAGACTCGCGATATTCTCTGGATCACAATCAATGGCGTGACTGTAGTCAACTTCTACCGCCAGAACGACGAAAGGGATGCCCTTGACACGCTGCTCCGATGGCCGCCCGGAAGCTGCCTCGTCGCTGGCGATTTCACTGAACAACGCAGAAGGGCAGACTACGGACCGCGGCCAAGAGATTGCCGGTTGGGCATCAGAGAATGACATCGACCTGCTTAACACTTTAGATATCCCACCAAACCCCGAACACAATCGCTTTTGCCAACATCCCACTTGCTGAAAGCCACTGTTGAGGACCATTCCCGTCGCCACTTCACCCTCAGCTTGACTCTCCCCAACATAAAGCCCGCTCCACTACAGCCGGGCAAGATTCGAGTGACGACAGAAGATGAGCTTAAACGATCCGTCGAGACCGTAGAGCTTGAGCCACAGAGACCCCCTCAGAGATTCAACGCCCGCGGAGCTGGACAATTGTTCACTTGTAAATCTGCTAACATCAGCAGCGAAGGCAGTGGGTCGGCCCTCACGGAAAGGTGGCTGCCCAGCTCCATGGTGGACAGAAGAGTGCGCCTGTGCGGCGGCTGCATTCGGCCTCAAGAGACCCCCTAGCTTCAATCAGGATGTTAAGATCGCCAAGAGAGACTTTCATCGCGTGGTCCGCCGAGCAAAACGAAAGTACTGGCGGGAACTCATCGATAGCTTCTCCAGCGCAGTGCTGTCTTAAGCCGTCGGGGCAAATCCGGGGCCTTCCAGCCGCCTCCCCTGCAGGTCGACGACGCTGTATACGAAACTCAGATGGACAAGGCGAGCGCACTTCGGGGAGCGTTACTGGAACGCGGAACTTCTGATGACGATATTGACCCGAACGTCTCCTCCTCGATCGATCACATTCTCACCCGAGTCCCTAGACGAGGCACAGCATGCGACTATCCATACAGGCAATACTTCCCCTGGGGCGGATAGCATCACCGTCAATCTTCTCAAACCCGGGTGGCACATCGTCGGTACGTGTTTGTTCGAAAGGTGCCTTCTTGGGTCATCACCCGGAACCATTCAAGCAGGCGGAGGTGGTCATGATCGCGAAGCCGGGACGACGAGACCTCACAAAGCCAGGGGCTGGCGACCATCTCCTTGCTCTCCTGTCTCGGAAAGGGGCTGGAAAGATTGATCGCTCGCCGCTTGGCGTGGGCAGCTGTTCACTATGGGCCTTCAAAAGCGGCGCTCCCCCAAAGGTCGGCAACAGACCTGGTGACCGCCTTGATCCACGATATCGAAGAAGCATTTGCACGCAAGAAGGTGGCCACCCTGGTCACGATGGATATCCAAGGTCCCCTTCAACCGTGCGAAGAGACTAGTCTTGCGTCTCCGTGAACAGGGCTGGCCCGACCATCTCGTCAGATGGGCTGAGTCCTTCATGAAGGATCGTTCAGCCCGCGTGAGGTATCAAGAACCCTCACGCCCTTCGCTCCTCTCCAGTGTGGACTGCCTCAAGGCTCACCAGTATCGCCCATCCTCTTCCTGCTCTACACTGAGCCAATCCACCGACTAGGCAACCCCAGGGCCGCTTCGGCTACGCAGACGACACGGCTATCCTTTCTATAGGCGACACAATAGATGAAACCACTGCACCGGCCTCCAGCTCCATCGGCGAGATGGTTCGATGGGGTGCAGCAAATGGCGTTTCGTTTGACCCGAAAAAGACCGAAGTCATGCACTTCTCTCGCAGCAACCTCAGGACCACGCCGGCTATCGCCACGGCGATGTCGAGAAGCCCCCCGAGCCAGCCTACCGGCGGGTGGGTGACAGCAGGCTACCGTTCCGCGTTCACGTCGAAAAGTGGGCGGCCAAGGCGCATGCCGTCGCCTATCATCTACGGGGTCTCGCCAACACGAAGGCCCTCCCAAGCCGTGAAGTGCCGTCATGGCTTGTGTCGAGCCGGTACTATTGCATGGATCTGAAGCCTGGTACCCGGGCACCACCAGACCGCGATGGAGTCAGCCTATAGAGACACGCCATCGAGCAATCAACATCTCATACAAAGAATGAACAAGGCCTTACACCAGTCCATGAGAGCCATACTGCCCATCTGGAAAACGACGCCCATCACCATCCTCCACCCCGAGAGCGCCATACCCGGACTTGGAAAAACGGCGATGGAGATTCTCCGCGCGGCTCAAATCACTTGACGACGCTCATCCTCTTGTGCGGAGAACGTTGCCAACCCTACTACTACCACGATTCATAAAGCGAAGGTATCAACAGGCAGAAAATAGCTTTAGAACACGACTCCGACGCACAGATGAGCTTCTTGTCTCGTGCAGGCGTCCTAAGCTCCTCCAGAAACGCTTCCAACAAGAAGAGATGCCACCCTTGCAGACAGCATCAAAGGAGAAGACAGCCAAGGCCTTTCTCCGCTGGGTC
>NW_022194794.1:2873642-3079023 GCF_900067095.1 Fusarium proliferatum ET1 | reverse complement strand
TAACATAACATAAGATACAACTTCCAGGCTTCACTTCTAGTAAACGGTGATAATTCTGTGGGAAGACTCTAACTCCATGCTGGATAGTGATTATTAAGTTGTTCTTCACGACGTAGTGCCGCTCAGCAATGATCCATAATAAAGACATTATCGTATTCCAAGATCCAGAGTATAGAATATAAATATCCGCGCCTCAGAAGCAACGTTTGTCTGTCTTGCATCAAGTACGACAAGATCTCTAAAGTCCAAATAGTGCAAACTTATCAGCTCTCTTCTTCACACCCGTAACCAATCATGTCTCGCTACACCGCCGTCCACGCCAACACCACAGGCCCAGGCGACGCTCGCCCAACAGCTCTCCAGATCATCAAAGACGAAGGTCTCGAGGAAAAGCGCCAAGGTCAAATCTTCGTTATCACCGGTACGTCCTCTGGAATCGGTATCGAGACTGTCCGCGCCATCGCCGCGACTGGGGCAACTTTGTACCTTACGGCCCGAGACCTTGACAAGGCCAAAACAGCCTTAGATGGCATCTTCGACCCCTCCCGCATGGAACTGTTCCAGATGGATCAGGGGTCTCTTGCGTCCGTCCGGGATGCTGCTACTGCTATTCTCAAGAAGACCTCTAAGATCCACTGCCTCATTGCTAATGCTGGCATCATGGCTATTCCTGACCTTCGTTTTACGGCTGATGGTCACGAACTCCAGTTCGGCACCAATCACCTGTCTCACTTCCTCTTCTTCCAGCTTCTAAAGCCTGCACTCCTTGCTGCTGGGTCAGCTGACCTCCCCTCAAGGGTCGTGGTTCTTTCTTCGTCCAGCCATAACATCCACGGCATCAACGACGCTGACAACTACGCCTTTGAGCACGGCGACTACGACCCCAACATCGCTTACGCCCAATCCAAAACAGCAAATATCTACATGGCCAACGAGATTGAACGCCGCTACGGCGCAAAACACCTTCACGCCACTAGTGTTCACCCGGGCGTCGTCGCTACAGGACTGACTAGACACACGCCCCCCGACGCCTTCAAAGGTATGGAGCACATATATCCTATGATGAAGAGCGTTGAGCAAGGAGCTGCAACTACGGTGTGGGCAGCTGCTGGTGAAGCTTGGAAGCATAGTGGTGGCAAATACCTTGTTGACTGCGACGTTGCCAAGCCGGCGGTTGATGGGGACGATAAGATGATCGGGCCAGGGTATGCTCCGCACGCGTATGATGTCGAGAAGGCGGCACGGCTGTGGAAGGACTCGCTCAAGTTGGTGGGATTGAAGGACGAGGAGTAGTTTGTAGCGGTCACATCTTTCTTTCAGTGATGTCTTGTGTGGAGGAAAGTTATGGTGTCTTTGACCGATTTTGAAAGCAGGAACAAGGTGGTTTGGGACGTGATAGAGACGTCGATAGCTCAATTTAGAAAGAATTGGTCATAGCATAATCGCGTTTCTCTTTTGTATGTGCTCGGTTCGATTCCATCATATGTCATATACTGTGCCGTGACAAGCCTGCTTTAGAAAAATGCAACCGCTACCTTAGTACTCCATTCAAGGGTGCAGCAACATCTTCTCTAAACGTGTGAAGCTATTCAAAAGGATTATTACCTCCAGAGCTCAAGCCCCATTTCTTGAGCATCTTCTTATCATCGCCCGCCCACCTCCTCAGCACCTCAAAGCCCTCATAAATAACCAATATCATAATCCCCAATTCATCAAGGTCGTCCAAAGAAACCCCCTTAACATTCTCCTGAAACCCCGACATCTCCAGTATGAGGCAGGTCTGTTGCTCTCCGGCTTGTCGCCACTCTGTCAGTGACTTTGCGTTCCATATGCTCGCGTTGCCTATGAAACTTAGCTCGCCCAGCCTTGGACTCGGCTGGTACCAGCCAAATCTGAGAAACGTGTAAATACTCTCGACAAGGTCTGCAAAGATCATTGTCCGTTGGACGCTTTCTGCTCGGACCCAGGTTTTCCAGGAGTGATCAAACTTTGAACTGCTCGAGGGACATTCCGGCTTGTGTGGTTGCAAGATATCAAGCCATTTGTTCAGCGACTTGGAGTCCTGCTCAGCTTGAACCTGCTGTGAGCTGTCACCCGAGAATAGTCGCATGCACTGATACATCAGCATGGCCTGGACAGAGGGCAGGACGTCAAGATTCATAGTTGATTGAGAGCTCAACGGACATAAAGCGATTGCTGTGTCTGTAGCTTGTATCAGTAGCTCCACTCGCCGCGAAATCTCTGACACAACAAGAGATGAATTGGCTGGGTTCCGTGTTGCGTACAGGGAGCAAGCAGCGAAAGCATCGAGTAGTGCAGTGGAGTTGCTCGTTTGAGAGCGGTGGATGAAGCATGTTTGTCCTGATTGTGCGAAAGTCTTGACCTGATGTTTTATTCGACAAGCCTCATACTCTGCACGCTCCTTGAGAGTATTGGTTGTATAAACAGGTCTGATCCGAGACCTCTGTGATGGTAGTAACGAAGTACTGATGGTAGTCTCCGTGTAGAGCGTCTGTGAGTTTTGAGACGACTGGCTCGGATGTGGAAGACAAGGGTCTGGGGTGAATAATGATATTATCCTCCCCCGGCCGGTGATCTCATCTACGAGCGGCACCAGAGAAGGGGGGATGGTAATGGGAGTTGGGAAAAGCGAAATATCCAGGCCGACTTCTGATGTGAATGACTCATGATTGGATTGAGAGGTTCCGGTAGTTTCGGCTCGACCCTTCCAAACAATCACGTCAGAGCTTCCTGATGTCTTTTGTGTATCCTCAGGTGACATCCAAGCATACACACAAGTAGCCCTTGTCGCAAGACAGCGTCCGCATTGCGGGAATCCGAGGTCGCACCGCCTTTTACCGCGGACACAGGCCGAGCACGACTTTTGCCTTGACGATACCATATCTGCGAGACGAAACCAAAAGGTTCTGCGATAGTTGTGACTAATTATTTAGTTGTAGAAGAACGAGGCTTCTAAGTTAGTGGCTGGGAAAATAAGCCGGCCGGTCAGCGCCGAGCCCGACCATTCCGGGCCTGTTTGACTAAGATGCGGAGTTCCGCACGCTAGACTCAAATCATCGGAAGGATCCTCTCCCGACTTATAGGACACTTTCCATCATGACCTTGGGGGGATGGGTATAAATAACTACCTGAAGTCTCTCGAAAGTGATTATCTCTTTGCCATCTCATCAGACTTTTCATAATCTAAGAACCTCTCACAAACCTAATACCCATTGACCATGGCCAACAATCTCGAATCCACTAGCGCTCCCTCTGCCCTGGGCAGCTGGATGCAAGATCTCTACGCCCGAATCTTTGTTCAACCAGATGATCAAGTTTCGGCAAATACCTTCAAAGAATCGATTGCCGAAGATTTCACGGCCAGGTAAGCCAACCTCTCCCACAAGTTCCCATTCAGTCAAAACATTAGCGAAACTAACCTCGCGACCTAGAATCAACCATGATCACTACACGCGACAATCATTCCACGATGCCATCATGAAGTTCCGTGCCGACAACAAGACAACCATCCAAGAAACAACTGAGCTCCAATCTTGGTATGCACCCGATGGCTCAGGCGCTGGCTGCGTCTCCCAGTTTCTTCGTTTTACCGACTCCAACAAAGAGACCGGCGTTGGTAGCAATTCTTCTACATTGTTGATCGCTAGTATTAAGGTTATTGATGGGCGAAAGATGCTGGTTGAACTTACTGAAGTGATGCAGGCATCTGCCTAGACCTTTACAGGATGGAAGAGCTGAGGTCGACGTTGTTGAACCTAGTATGGTCCATACTCTGGGACTATCATAGGATTACAAGTTACCGAAGTCTGACACTCACACCAGATTCCATATAAATATTGTGCCTTACTTGTCATCGATGCTCAAATTGCCAAGTCCACGGGGTAATACTAAACATCTTCTAAGAATCTTGCCCTTGTCTTTACCATGCTGCTTTGTAGCTCCTGTCTTTTCCATCGACTGACAACTCCTCCTCCACAGTGCACCTCTCGTCAATACCCTTACTCCACTAATATTCCGGAAGCCCAATTCCTCATCCTCTCCGTAGCATCCCCTACCACCTCTGCTTGGTTCTCAATGAGTATAAAGTCATGGCACTCACGCTCACCAACTTCAAAAACAACAGGAATCGAAGGGCATTTCTCTTGGGTAGCTTTCCCAAATTCAACAACCGCATCGCAGAAAACCTCGCGTCTACCAACAGTAACGTACAGCGCTTTCATTATCGTTGGGAGATCGCTCAACCATGATAGATCTCCATCTACGGCGAGGGCTGGGTGAGCTTCATTGACCTTTGGCTTCAGGTCGCCGATATTGAAGGAATGGGGTGAGGTTTTCTGGAGTAAACCTGCAGATAGCATGTCGACGTTGCCGTATTGCTTGAACGAGGCTTTATCTGTTCTGTCACTTAGCCACGGAGAGACCAAGAACATGCCTGCTAATGGGCTTTGAAGCTTCACTTCTGGAACCGCTGGATGAGGATGGAGGAGGTGGTAAGCCAGCTGAGCTGTCAAGTTCCCTCCGGCCGAGTCACCGCCGACTATCAGATCATCTGGATTCACGCCGCTTCGAAGCACATGATTTAGGGCAGCGGAAGCTTCACGTAGTTGATCGGGATATTTCGCACCTGGTGCCAGCGTATACTGCAGAAACGCAACAGCGACTTCTCTCTCTACACCAGGTCCACCGTTGACATATGCCTCCCAGCACCAAGTAAAGTGGCCTGGTAGAGGGGGCGCGACGTATCCACCGCCGTGCAAGAACAGTACGAATTTAGATGCTTTCTTGCGATTGCCAATCCACAGTATCGATGCGTCAGTGCCAGTAAGCGGCTCTATGTCGAGATTGAGCCGACTGTGATGGCCCCGGTCACGCTGCTTCTTGATCCAGGCTGTGTAGGCCTCTATCGTTGGTGTTGAGAGGAACTGAACCTGGCGTGGATTGAAGTTGCCGAGGAGGATACGTCCGACCATGCAGCTAAACCAGAGGTTTAATGGGATTTTGTATTTGATGGCGAGTGGTAGGCCTCGGACAAGAATGCCCACGATAGTTCCGGGTACTTCGAAACTGTGAGTCTGGGAGGCCAAGCACACTGTAGGGTGGAATGGCATCTTACCTAGAAGTATCTTTATCGCAAGACCCAGCTTCTCTGCTAGAGATAGTCCTGGGATAGTGGTTGATTTCATTGTTATTGGTATCTTGGTCTCCACCAAAGTTATCTCGCGTGGGTTTCAAGGTTCGAGCATAGATGAGAGACAAGAAATGTGGACTTGTAAAGTATTGGCTTAATATATCCCATCGACATACCCGAATATCATCAGCCAAAGAGAGTCAAGTGATACAAATACAAAACCATCCTCGGCTCGGGAGGGCGGCAATTGTCTACGGCAAGTAATAGAGTTTGCGCTAGTTTATGCTTGGTGATAGTTATGATCCCCAGATCCTAATTTAAAGCTGGGGTTTTAGTTTGCCCCGGACCCCGTACCCCGTACTCCAAGATCACTCGTTACTCTTAACAAGTTACAGTACTCACCGAACTTCTTTTATAGCGGGACTCAGATCATAATACAGAAGGATTCAAATGGATTTGAGTTAATGTGGTATGCCACTGGGGCCTCCAACAACCGAGGCTAGGTAGTTTAAGCCATCACTCATTATTCAACAGCAGCAAATCGCGGCAAAACATGCTTCCTCCGTTGAGGCCGGTCGATCGGAAACTCGACCAGATTTTGATGACCCATCAGTTCCATGTCATAACAGAGGATTCAGGAAGGCTTACTTCAGCATCCAGACAATCCAAAAAAATGAGCCTCTCAAGTTTCAGGTTCGGCTCGCCTGGACAGACCGCACTAGGCGATGCTATCCCTTTTAGTGCCAATTTCCCCACATACCGTGTATGCTGCAATGAGGTCAGTTAAAACCGCCTCTCCTCCGATGGAACGTTGAATCTCAATACTGATATATATTCGCTGACCTATGCTGACTTACTCACATAAGTCATGCAAGAAAGAGAGAACAAAATAAGACTGCCCACTTCATAGCAAATCATGACGTATTACTCAGCTTACTGGTTGTTTATTCAAGCTACAAGTGCCATCAAATAATACCAATAAGTTATAAAGTCCTCATCCACCATTGAATGCATAATGTACCACCTTTACGCTAAGGTCTTTCAATAATCTCCAATGTTGCATCAGTGGTCACCACGTGGCCGAATCTCCGTGTTATATCCGTTGACATTTGCTCCTCGCCCCGTCAAGCCATGCGAGATGCCAGGTCCATGACTCGTACGGGTTCCAGACCGATCGAGGGCAGTTTACCGGAAGTTTCCACCGCCGTTGCATCGAGAGAGAGGAATACCGCTCTGCCTCTTAATGCACATGGTAATAGCACCGGCAACCCACTTAACACCCTCATAAGACCCCTCCTCATGCGCATCAGCCATCCACGTACCAGTCTGCTGCATCGACCCAACACATCCTCTAAACTGCCGTCCATAGCGACGATTAGTCCAAGGCCGCGTGATAACAACACCAGTTTCACCAGCGTGCACGGTACCGCGGACAGTGACGGTGGCTTGGGTAGTCCAAGTGCGAGAGTAGTTGATACCAAAGCTAGCGCCAAGTCGGTCCTTCACAGCGTTGAGATCCAGACCCGCGCTCACGGAAACGCCGTTGGAGATGCTGAAGGATGAAGCGACGCTGACGTCGATGCCGCTGCTGCCGGCGCCGATGACGACAGGGGACATTTGCACGTCCCAGTCGACGAAGCGCTGGGTGCGATCGGTTACGTACGAGGTTGTGGCGCCGCAGGACTGACGTTCTTCGAGGTCGTGGGGCGCAACGGCCTTGGAGCCGCTGTCGAGCCAGTCTTGGTCGATTTCAGGGGTGATGGGGGAGATGCCCTCTGACTCGAGAAGTTTCTCATAGACGCTGACGTGAACAACCTCCACTGATGGTATGTTAAATGGTGATGAGCTCGATAGTAAGAGGGTGACTTACTGCGGCCTTCGCCGTAGAGGATGACTTCATCTTGCTTGAGGATGTGGTCGGGGGTCCAGAGGGTGGAGTTGAGATCGCGCTCGGTCATGAAGGGGGCAGCACTGGCGACAGCGGCCAGGCTGAGAAGGATGAACTTGGGGGCAATCATCCTCGGAGACTGTAGGAAGGGTAAGATGGGGAGAGGTTGTTGAGTTGGGAAGAGGAGATGCTGGTTGAGGAGCGGGAGCTGTTCTATCATCAAGAGCAGCTCACCCCTTTATACCTGAATATGCCCAGCCGTAGGCCCAACTTCTCAAGGTATCTTGTTCTGCCGACACCATCAATAACTCACCATCACATCGGCAGTTGATTTCTCATCCGATTCCGGAAGCTCCCTCGCAATCTCCCAAGTATCCAAACTTGAAGCTATTTGCGCGGCTATCAAGATCGTCCATTTACAAAAGTTCAATGTATCGGTGATTGTGGATTTGTCCCTTCTACGTCTCCGCAAGACCCGAGCTTCCGGTGCATTAGGAAGGTGAGTCGCTAGTCGGCGGATCCAACTAACACTGACCATCACGACGGCAAGTTTGATGTGTCGGTCCGAGATACGGAATAAATTGTTACTGGTTGAATATTTTACACGGCCACTGCTATCACGACTTCACTCCTGGTGTTTTCAGCTATGGAGTTGTGATTACAAGGTAACTGCCGGACCTCGTGGGACAGCGATAGGCTTTGGAGAGATGATGGATCCTGGCTATCGTGTAACATGACTCGAGTACGAAATTGGCAGGTCAGCTGTGAATAATGGATATAGCTTCAGATAACAGTCAGGAAATGTCGGGCAATGCGTTAGCGTGGAAAAGTTGGATCATCCGTCTTCGGGGTCGCCCTTGATATTTATTTAGCCGTGATAATGAAGATAAAAGCACTCTCGCTCCCATTGATGAAGACCAGATCATCCAGTATCACATTCTCGCCTCCAGCCTTCTGTATCTCTCACACAGAGTCCCAGCCCAAATCCTCATTATCTCTCTCTATCATCACAAGTCACAATGCAGTTTCTCAGCATCACCTGTCTCATCGCTCTCGCAACTCTGTACGACTCCCTAAAATCCACGCTACACCTCAGTTCTAACATCTCAACAGTGCGTCCGCAAAGCTTCACAGCCAAGCTGTCTGCGTCACCAACCGCCACTACGACCCGATCGGAGGAACGCCGTGGAGCCCCAGCTACAACTGGAAGGTGAACTATGAGATTCTTCCTGGCGCTACTAAGTGTGCCTGCGACTACTACAAAAGCCGTAATACTGGCAACAAACAGTGGGACAAGTGCCCTGACTGTCGCTTTGTGGGTCACCCGAGATGCAATGTCCTGATTGAATAAGGTGCTAACACTGGGTAGGATGGTCTTGTCTGCGGGTCTAACGGCTGGCATATTGGCGGTGACGAGGTGAGTAGCGTAGCATATAATCCACCGTTCTTGTCACTGGGGCTCATTTGGACTCTTGGCTGACGATGAATCTCAGTTTACCTACTACTGTGAGAAGAAGTGTGGAGCGCAGGGAGCAGAGGCGAACTAGTATGGAACAGCCTTGTTGTCAGTTCCACCAAAAGGACCCTGAAGGATAGCGCAGCATTTGAGTACAAGTTGAGATAGGTCAATACCAGACAGGAAATTCGTATTCAACGTCGGAAACCGGCATTCGTGATAGCTCGGCATTTACCGTTCACCCTGGGCCAGGGCTAAATGCAAGGGTCCCGCTGTTTGACAGATGAGAAATGACTCGCACTGATCATCAAACGTGCTAGGGACCGAGATAGGGAACGGCTCGCAATGCATTAGTGCAGTCATCGGTAATATTTCCACGAATCGCCCTTGAAGAATCGTGGTTTAAACTTTGCAGGGCATCGATACGTGTATTAATGATGATCAGCGGTGATTGGTTCATCGTGGCATCGAGATGAACAGACTTCCAGATTCGAAGTTTCGTGCATTTCGCACAAACCTTGTTAGTTAAATGCCAACAAGCTTATCAAACTCAGGCATCTTTGGCGGGACCTGGTCCCTGTCTGCAATGGCTTGGGGCGTAGCGGTTGACGGCCCACGTGCTCGACAAGCCACCCTCGGGGGGAATTACACGGCCCTTGATGGGCTTGGCTTACACGAAAGTTCGCTGGCCATCCACCGATTTGGGGTCCGTGTTTTATTTTCCCCCTCTTAGGTCACCAGCTGAATCCTGACATTAGGCATTTGGTTGTTGACCCACCAGAGCCTTGATGGCCATGGCAGTGGATAAATGGATACCCAGCGTTGGTTACTTTTATCCCGTTCTGCATTGAGCTGCGGCAATAGATGACCCGAAGACCCTATGATATCTCAATTGCCGAAATGAGCATGTGTCGATCAATCTGGTACCCTTGGGGTTGCAATCGGCTACCATACTGTCAGCGCTTTAAGCACTGTGTTCGAGGATATCAACTCAACTTACTCTTAATGTACCCGTGTCGGAGAGTTTTGTCCATTTACTCTTAATACATAAATTGAACAGCTTGTTTAGAGTCTACTGCATAGTGTTTTGCGCTCTTTGAATCAGGAATCGGAGATTGTCCTTGTCTCAAGGGATCAATGAGACAACGGACGAAAGAGAAAGTTAAACTTCTCATCAAAGTCGGGTCTGATAGTGATCACCGGAAGTCAAATCGTCAATTATGTCATTGCTTAACCGATACTTAAAGCTTATGACATCTCAACGAGACGTATCAAGTCAACACACTGGAAAATCCAAATTAACTCCAGCTGTTGAAAGGCAATATTTTGTACGCAGCCTTGGTTAATTGCGCAAACTCCAAACTTGTCGATCTCGCAAAGGCGGCAAAGATAGACTTCAATAGAAATCAGCAAACTAAGATCTATACTTTCATATCTCGATCTCGTTCGGCGGGCACCAACCGGCTGCCTCTCTTCGCCACGACCAGTCATCAACACGAGCGTGCGCCCATGACGAAAATACTTTTTGCGCGAATAAAGAAACCAAACTCATGATTGATTTAATTCTTTAAACCACACTATACCTAAATGTAAGTGCATTAATTCCTCCATAAATTAGCTGAGCTTTCCTCATCCTCCCAAACTCTCCCCAAAAATTCTTCAACAGCTTCTCGTTGCAGAATGTCTTCTCAGGCGAGCTCAAGCAAGGAGGTAGTGGCACCCAACCCACAGCCGCCTCCGAAACCCCCAGAGGAACTGCCAAAGGAACTTCAAGGCGGGAAGTTCATTTTCTTCACACTCGACACCCTCTTCAACCGCGACTATGCTATTGAGTGCGCTCTGAAGAGATGCAGGGATCTTAACAAAGACCTTGAGAGCAAATCCATGGATGAACTCAAGAGAGCCTATCGCGGTGCCATGGACGAGGCGTATCGAAACCACATCCAAACCCAGCTCCGCCGACCAGGTCTTCATCACAACAGTAATCCGCAAGCTCCGATGGATAAAGTTGGATTGATGTTTCAGCAACTCAAACTCGACCTGCCGTCGACGAGTGAACGTAAACGCATCAGCAACGAGTTCGCTGCTGAATTCAACCGCAATCGATTTGAAGCTACCGGCGCTTCTCATCTCCTTAAGCAGCTGAAACGTCTCGACTACAGCATCGTTCTTGTCGACCACAGCTTTGACTGGGAGGTTGTCAAGGATCTCAATTTCTGGCACGACGTCGGTGCTATGATACTTACAGAAGATCTGTTGGTGCGCAAGCCTAACCCTCGCGTGTTCCAAAAGGCGTTGGATGGATGCGAAGTCTCTGCGAAGACTGCTCTCATCGTTGGGTGTTCAGTGGAGGAGGACATTCGTGGTATCCTCGATGCTGGCGCAGAGCCAATCTTGTACATGCCAGGCCATAATTACATGACTATGGATGTTCGGGGTACGCGTGTTCTGGTTGTTCGTACTATGGCTGAGCTATCGTCGGAGATACACCTTCGACCGGAAAACAGTCAGCTCGTACCGGCACAACATAACCAGCCACCTCCTAGACCACAGCACCCAGTTCACCCGCCAATGGTGTACGCACCACAGAATCAGGAAAACCAGAGCGATCAGAACGCTGCACCCTCGTCGGCACGACAGCGGCTACCTTCGATGAGGCTGCATCCACCCACGGAAGACTATGGGATTTCTAGCACAAATCTTGCAAACAGATCGAGTCCCAGTCCGTCGACACAGAGTTATGGCCCCCGTGCACCAACACCGGCCACGGAAGTACCGACATCGAGTGGTCAGGTTTCCCGTAGTGTCAGCGCTGACAGCAACTCGCCCGTCCAAAGCTCTGGGGGCTCGACGCCACGGGGGTGGCTACCTTCAATGAGACTGTATCCTCTCACCGAAGACTATGGGATTTCCATCCGAAACCACAATGAGGTTCGGGATCAGCCGCACTCTCGGCATGATGGGTATGGACATGGGACTTCGAGGGACAGGTACACTACGCAGGCCGCATATCCACGTCCACTACCGCCTAGACCTCCGTATCGACCACCCACCCCAAGCCACGCTGCCTATCAAGATCAGACACGCTTTCGGCGAGAAGGACGTGAGTATGAGACTTCGGAGAACAGGTACACCATGCAGGGCGGATACCCACCTGGACCCTCGGCCCAACGTCAGAGCATAGCTCCAGAGCTTAGAGACGTTGCTCAAAGTAGTCTGGACCTAGCACGAGATATTGGACCAACTGATTCGTCTTCCAAGGATGTAAGTGGAATACCTCGTCCCCATGCGAATCAATATCTTGCTAACTTTTACAGGTCGATGATCAGACTGGGGATATGGCAGGTCGACAGTAGCTGGCTGAGTAAGTTTCTTGTGGCTGATTATGCGGGCTGCGTCTGCAAGTCCAGTAGGGTTGACTTTGTTGGACAGTTTTGGAAAACGGTTGAGCGGACCAGATAGTTCAGATGGCTAAATTGAATCTGGTTCGTTTAACCTTGCTTGGTGTCACTTTTCCGACAGGAATATCACTAAGTTACTTCCCCACTGCAAGTGTCTCAAGCATTGTCTCGCCCTATGGTTGCGGAGCTAAATGTAAACTATCTAACGGTGAATACTTATTACCGCCAAAATTACTCGGCGATACTTATGCAGTCTTCTTACTCGTGACATTAAGATTGCTGTCATCTCACAACGCCACGAAGCAACAAGCTATTTCCGATACAGAGAAGATTAGGCGAGTCCGAGACTAAAACAAGGGGCAAAGCACACCGGCCAAAACCGTTACAGCACGGTTGAATAAATGACAACTACCCCCTTCAACAAAATTTTCAACTCTACAACTAATAAGAATAACAGAGAAATGAGCTCTGGGTGCTCATCAAATCCTTGAACTTCAAGTCATCTGCCAAGCCATGCATGAGAAGCATATCATCGAGAGAAGCAGGCTCAGGCTTGGTTCCATCAAACTGATCCTGGGTCTTATACCCAGCAAACTCCATGGTGCGAGTCTTGGGATCTTCTTGCTGCCAGAGAGACCAAAGGCGATCGATCTGGGCGTGATGAAGGAAGAAGATGGGATCTAATATATTAGCAATGATTTTCGAGAAATATGGAACGAGGGTACAGGGCTTACCATTGGGGGAAGTGTTGGGAATCATATCACCACCGATTGCACTGTGGATAGCACCGTGAGGACCACTCTCTAATTTCTGACGATAGTGATCGTAATCCTTGACCTCCTGGACCTTGGCAACTGCCTCCTTATTGTAGTTCTCAGATAACATCTTCCCAACATTTTCACTTCCATTATTCCATCCTCGTGCCAGACAATGGGGATCGTAGTTGGTGGTCAGGTAAGCAGGGAAGAGATCTTTGAATGGTCCGTCGTCGAGGCACTTTCTAACAGCACGCCCATCATAGATAGATTCGGTCTTGTTGAGGCTACCGTTACCGCCAAAGCCGGTCTTGGGGTCCCAGATGGTAGACTTGGGCGTGTCGTCGGCATCCAGAGACCAGTCCCAGCACCTAAGAACTGATGTCAGTATATACATGGTGTTGGGCTTCATTGAGACAGAAAACTCACGGCATGACACCTTCGTAGCCACATTCCTTAAGGGCGCCCTCATAGACGTGCACAAAGAATCGGTGCCAGGGGAGGAACGAAGCTACGGCGTGGACTGGCCGCCATGAATTGTTAACGCACTATTCTGTCGCAGTAAAGAGAGGACTTTAACGTACTCTGCTTGTCCAGATGAGCGTGCACATACGGAAAGTCATCGTAAAGAGTGGTGTTGAGACCGAGACGAGATGGCTTAGTTGAGAGGCATAGAACAGCGTCGGTGTACTGTTGACGTGCTGCATCATCGAGTTCGTGCCATTCAACACGCTTGATGGGGTTCTCGCACTTGGAAACCGCAGCCGCCGTGCAAAGAGCGGGAAGGGTAAGAGAGAGAAAACGCATCTTGGCGATAGATAGTGGCCTGTAGGATAAGCGAGAGGATGTGTTGAAAGTCTAAACGATTGAAAAGAGTCAATGAGTTGCAAGATGACGATCGACCTAAGGACACTTGTATTGTTATGCTTATATACCTGAATCCCGTTTTTGCACGATACTCCGTGCTGATCGGCAAACCCACTTGCTAGCTGATAGTGAATACGAGGGTTACGCTATGGCACTTCGTTTAGTTCCTAATTCCTGTCTATTAAATTCCGTTTAAGGCTGGCTATCTTTAGAAATCCCCACACGATCTGCATTGAATATCCACATATGCAGTGATATTCCATTAACCATGTTTGAGTTCAGGCGCCGAAGCGTAGCTTTGTTTGCGAGACAAAAACATCACCCTAACTGAGCCTGTATTCCAATATTCATTGTATGTGCTTGGGTAGTCTCTAATGATGCGCTTATATATATCAACTTTAGGGTTTCTCAACCAGCCGCTTAATATTAGCAGTTGTGAGCTTGAAGTGTTATTTGCCGCTGAGACTTATGGCTGAAAGCTTAATCCAGCCGAGAGAACCTAGCTTAATATTAGCGTAGCAGTGACTCAGAAGCTCCTGGACCCACGGTCTTGTTTCATGTATTTTGGCTCACGGGTGTATATTTATATGGTCGAGCTTGGACGGGCCGTGCGTCATGCTAAATTAAGGCTCGTGTAGTAAATGCTGCGAACCATAAGGCTACAAAGTACTCCTAATACACGGCAGTGTAGTAGAGACAGCCGTGATTGGTAGGCAACCTTCGACATTCATCAATAAGTGGCACTTGGGAGTGGATATATTGGTTTCGGAAGTTAAATCACCCTTTTTAGTGGGAGAACTTGGCGGAGCACTACTCCAGTTTTGGGGAAACTCGAGCCAAGTATTTCTGAAATATTGTCCCTTTTTATCTTAGGCAAAGTAGCCTCCTGGTCCAACGCTCTAGTCCCACAGGACAGACATAGTGGAGGTCAAGAAGAGCGATAGCTGTGTTTAGGGTGGAGAGTGACCATGACATCAACCGTTTGAGCGCATCCTTGGTAGTATACATTAAGTCACACAGATAACGTTCGATCCGATGTTGGGGGTCTCTATCGGTGGGGTTGATTAGCTGGCAAAGGAATTATTGCCTACGGATAACGTTATCCTGAAAGCCAGACACCAGGAACATCATTCGCGGTACGAGGTCAGGGTATCCAGACTTTCCCCTCAGCATGCTTGAATTGGTTGCTGATCTTCACTTAAGTATACCTAATTTTCCCTTTGAAGCCTTTCAAGTAATCGTCTTGTCACTCCTCATGCCAGTTTATAAGCAGACAGGATACAAACCAAGCGCAATTCTCACAGAAACATGGGCCCATTGCTCCAAATTCATCCGCTTGCATTTAATGCTGCAATACTTAATTTTGAGGCCTTCTACACCAATGTGGCTTAAGGGACCGCGACCATCGCGCCCATTTTCGGGTTTTACTCCAGGATGTATGACGTTTATATATGCATGCAGACCATGTGACTTTCTTACCTGCAGACCCAGAGGCGACAGAAAGTCAAGTGATACGCTTAAAAACGGACAAGATAAATGAGAAGTCGATCATTGGCTCTTGGCTGTTGAATATGGTCGTATTTTATGCCAATCTGCAATGTAACCCATAAGCGTGACCAAGCCACTGCATATGCACGAGGCTGTATAAGGTAGATGTGGCTGTCCTTTACCGCTGACCGGCTAAATACAGCGCAAAAGAACTGTTAAGATAAACTGTTTTTGGGTTGTGAGGGAGGATATGTAGACTCGCCGTCTGATTTAAAATTGGGCTTAAGATCCCAGTTGTATCCCAGTTCAATCGTTTAACATTTTACGCCATACATTTCGTTTCAGAGGCAGCCAAGTCAATATCTGACAAAACCCAATTAGTAGCGATGACCTTCTCTTATGTATCAGATCCCTCAACATCCAGTAACATCGGCATAGTCGCTTTCTGTTTGCTATTATCCTGGTGGCTCGGCACATCCTTTCTAGCATGGTATCGCCTCCGACACGTCCCAGGCCCCTGGTTCGCAGGACTCAGCTACATATGGAACGGCTGGATAGCCTACAGCGGTACACAACATCATGTATTCGTCGCTCTCGACCAGAAGTACGGGTCACTTGTTAGAATCGGACCACAGGTCCTGCTCACTTCAGATGTCGAACTCGTCAAGCGCATGTCGGCGACAAAGAGCTCATATGGCAAATCATCTTGGGTCGATGGTGTGCGCTTCAATCCGTATCATGAGACTATGTTTGCGGTGAGAGATCCGCGTCAGCATGATCGCGCAAAGGCAAGGGTTGCGCCTGCGTATAGTGGTCGTGACACACCGAATCTCGAGGGCGCTGTCGACCAGCAGGTGAACAATCTCATATCTTTGATTCGCCGCCGTTATCTCTCAGAGCCGGCATCTGGCGTATTCCGTACCCTGCCCCTTCTTAACGTCTTATCATATTTCACCCTCGATGTCATTTCCAAAGTGGCGCTTGGGACTGAGTTTGGTTGCTGCGCTTCTGACTCGGATCCCTATAGGTTCTATGAAGGGTTGGATGAGCATATGCCTTTGATGGCGCTGACGAGTGATGTGCCGTGGATACGAGCCATAATGTACTCGACTACGTTTCTCAAATACTTTGGGCCACGCGAGACTGATAGTCATGGAATTGGCCCATTGATGAAGTAAAAGACCCTCATCTTGAATGGCTCCAATATTTACCCGGAACGGCCTTGGGCTGACTTATCGCGCTCAGGGTTACGAATGACAATGTCCGACAACGCTATAGTCAAGACCAAACAGAGAAGACTGATATGCTGGTAAGTCAGTGTCTAGTTCACCGATCGAAATGGTTTTTGAGCGATCATTGATGTTTTCTGCTATCAGAGCTCATTCAAAGTCCATGGTCTGTCCGAAGGCAACGCCCAATCCGAGACGCTCTTCATGTTCGTCGCGGGATCCGATACCACGGCGTCGGCTATCCGAGTCACTCTATTCTACCTCATGTCCTCTCCTCGCGTCTATAGGAAGCTCAAGGAAGAGATTCGAGACACTATTCGTGAAGGAAAAGCTTCAAGTCCAATTACAGCTGCTCAGGCACGCGAGCTGCCCTATCTCCAAGTGAGTACCCTTCGCCTTCTTCACCCCACACATTGATACAGATAGCTGACTTCCAATAGGCAGTTATATATGAAGGTCTTCGCATGCGACCAGTAACAACAGGTCAGCAAGCCAAGGAGGTACCGGCTGGAGGCGATAACATCAACGGGTACTTCATCCCCGGCGGTACATCCATCGCCATAAATTTCTCGGCTATTCTAGGTTCAAAAGCTCTCTTTGGCCCAGACGCCGATGTCTTCCGACCAGAACGGTTCATCGGTCTCTCAGCCTCCGATCTCGCCGAGATGCGTCGCAACGTCGAAATGAACTTTGGTCACGGCCGATGGATGTGTGCTGGAAAGCCGTTGGCGTTTATGGAGCTGCAAAAGGTGTACTTTGAGGTTTGTTTCAAAGCAGAATTTATCCCAAGGATATAGTTTTCGCTGACTTGTGGGGACATAGTTACTACGAGCTTTCGACTTTCAGCTTACAGAGCCTCTTAGTCCTATGCAATCAGAGAGTTACGCTCTGTTTCGAGATTTTGGACTTAAGGTGCGTGCGACAGTAGCAGAAGACATGGAATAGTTATTGGAGTCGATTGAGTGCAGGATATCATGTTTATAACGGTCTATCATTCTATGGGTACTTGAACTTGTAGCTTTTAATGCGGGTAGTAAATTGAGTGAATGTTATATGACAACACCACCACTCCCCCAAGCAAGCTTGCTACTTGCTCCATTTCAAAGACTGAAATACCAACGGCCGGAATGAACAGTTGGATTGGATATACCAGTCTCAAGGTGTTCACTGTACCTGCCGCCAGAATACCAATGAAGGCAAGATAGAGGATCCCAAACCCAAAGTGTAAAAGCCGGATTCTACGGATTCGTTGAAACAGGTTGATGCTGAGCTCTAAAAGAAACCGCTTTATGGATCTTGTTTCGGGCAGTATTCCAGAGAATACACTCCACTCAGGCGATAGTGGTAGATATATGAAGAATGTCACCATGACTGGGCACATACCCGTGGTTACCGCCATGAACCTGAAGAGAGTAGACTCTACAAAGATCCAAAGGGTTCGAGAGTCGTCAAAAAGGACAAGTAGAAATATTCCGTTCATTACCGGTAACAAAACCCCGGCAACAAGACATTTTTCAACGCGGTTGAAGCCTCTGAGCTGTTGTTCTGTCCAGTTCTTCCTTTGCTCGACTAAGAGAAATCCAAGCGAGATCAAACAAAGCCAAAAGCAATTATCGTTGATCCGCAAGGCAGCATCGATAGTGACGACACGCGGGAATATTTCGAACATGTCGGGGCCTGGTTTGTCGAAGAGCACTTGATTCTTGTATTGATAGTCATATGCTTCCGAGACTGGGCCCTCGGCTCCATTTCCGATGATGATATGCATAAGGTTGGCCCGGAGATACTGCGTCTTGTCGGAGGGGAAGTTCCATAATTGTATAGCGAAATGTACCATTGCGATAAGAGGGTATAAAATAGCCGCCATGAAGTCTGATGTTGGCTGGAAGCGATGGGCGGGATTCCATATCCAGGATACAGCTGTGGCTGCTACGATACAGTACCAGGCTGTGATAGAGCCTGGGCCATAGTATCCGGGCGTCGAGAGGACGATTTCTGACGACGACTCCATAATTATGTATAGAAGACTTAGAATTGTGAATTAAATTGATTCAAGAAGAATGAAGGGGATCGAGCTGGAAGTAAGCGCCTACGCTAAGTCTCGAATTAGAACAATGTCGTAAGTGGCGTTGGTAGAGAAGATAAGATACAAAACATCTCTCTTTGGCCTAGTGCCTTGTTATCTGATTCAAATTCAGGATCTGAATTGAAAGAAACAGATGTTTTTGTTACTGACCAGGACTGCTCGAAAACTGCAGGACCATGGCATAGGAGCCTCTGACCTGGCAGAGCGTTGTCGTTTCATGGCGTCTATTAGAGGGTATCCCCAACTTCAGTCCTAGCTCTTTGTTACATTGTGCACAACACGCATCGAATCCATCAATCAACCAAGAAGGGCAATGCCTCTCTGAGCATCTCACGACTCCATTCCTCAGATGACCATCGAATCTCAACTTATACATAAGCTTCAGAAGCTTCTGTTCACTCCCATAAGTACTTATCTATGCTTGACGCCCCGTACTTTTGATAGCTACCTATCGAGCCGACCGTAACATCATAGAAAGCCTTCTCTCTTCGTCCCTCAGCTCCTACATTCTTCGTTCCCGGTCTAGTACCTTATCGAGGAGATCAGACAGAATGTCGCAATAATAGTCATATTCCTTCTGGGCCGCGTCCTTTGTGGCTTGGTCGTGGGACCCGTATACGATCGCCTGCTTGTCCATCTTCTGCTGCGTTATGTGCTTTGTATAATCCTCGGCAGCCTTTATCTCTCTTTCCAGATGCTCCCTCTCAAACCCAACATTAGCCAATCCTTATAGGATCTCGGCTTTAGATGACATGGTGTTCTTGTTGTACTGTAAAGCTATATAATTTTCAAGTGCTGACGGATCTTACGGAGGGGTCCTTTTTCTGATAAATGGTTAAAACATAGGGAATAGCGAGCTTTTATATCTTTTAAGCCTGGTTTGTCACTCACAGCTGTCGTCTAGCTTGATGGTTCGAGCCTGTGTTTCCTTTGTGAATAGGGAGCTGTTTCTTGGGATTAGAGCGTATACCACCAATGGAACCATGTATGACTTGCTGTTCACTGTAAGTAATAATGCTGAGATTCGATTTCCTTGTAACGCGATACACGAGCATCACTCAAAAACTCCCCCGCCATGGGGCTCAGCACCTAATCAATATCCATACCCACATGCTGTTAATCAGTGACGGCAACCAACAAAAGGCCTCAAGGCCATTGCTCTTATTCACTTAATACAGCCACCTTCGCCTATCTACTTTCTCTTGAAAACTAAAGAAGCACCTGAGGCATCCAATCACAATAGTGACAGACCCCTACAGGATCCTCACGTTTCCCCATTTCACTTGACAATCGTAAGGGCCCACAGTCAGAAAAGATGTTGAAAGCTTTGGTTCATTTGAAAAGTCTGTATCTAAGCCTTGTACACTTGCTGCCTCATCGTCTCAAGCTATCACCAAAGCGCTATGCGCAAATCCCTCAACAACTCCCTCTCCTTGTCCCTATAGTTCTGCAGCTGCTCAGCCCGCTCCTCTTGCTTATCGCAGAGCCTTGTAATAGTCGCACACAGGCGATCATGCTCCCTTCTTGATGAATCCTTTTCGGCCTCGCTCCTCTTTCCGTTCATTATTCTCTGCGCCTCTCTCCTTTTCTCCATTAGGTCTTGTATTTCCCAGCTGGCGGTATCATAGTTGATCTGCAATCGCTCCATAGTTGCTCTGAGCCTTTCGAGCTCTGCCTCGATCACCGCTTTAGAGGGCATAATGTTGTAGCTGTGCGTTCAAATGGCGTGAGGCGTGTAGGTATTTATTTATAGTTCTTGGAATAAATTATTTGGCTGGAGATTGTTGAAACACAGATCTCACGGCGTTTTTATATTCCAACGGCCAAGTGCTTAATTCACTGACTAGAATGGACCTTCACTTTCGCTAGCACTGCATATTGTGTAACTTGAGCAAAAGCAGTGAATCGACCGAGGCATTTGATTCGTTAGTTAAAAGTTGTAGAAGACGGCAAGTGTTAAAACTCAACATAATCACCCATTTCATGATCTCTAGCTCTTCCTACGCAATCGCAGGGCGTGTTCGGCACATGGCCAAGACTACTGTTGTTAGTGAGTGACGGTGGCTAAAACAGAAATCAGATTCCCTACCATCTCATGTCATACAATTATTCATGGATCAGCTGTCTTGATGCAACTGTTACTTTTTCACTGCTGAGTGTGCCTCATCATACCATGTCGTTTGCTTCAATCTGATGCTTATTTATGGCCTCAAGGTATTTTCATTACCTAAAGTTTAACTTTCTCGACAAGGAATATATTGTCTACCTCTAAACGATCAACCGTCTAATTTGGCCGATTGTAATTCTCTCTCAAGACATGCAATCTTTCCATTCTTCATAAGCAAGTCCATCTTCAGTTTCTCTAGCTTGAGTTCCTGTTCTACCTCTTGACGAAGAAACTCTGAACGCTGTTGCCGAGCCACGCATGTCTGCTCATCGCTAAAGTTTGGGGAAGTACATATTGCAGTGGCAGCCCGTCCTTTTGCCTGCACCCCCAGTATTTCCCAATTTACATTGTTTATGTCCTTTTCTGTCGTATTTATTTCGCATTTGACGGCAGAAATCTCCGCCTCAATGGATTCCCTGCTTCTAGGCATTTTGTTGTGGATATACTATCAGGCGGTAAGAAGGGTGTAGCTCTGTGGTTATAATTCTTTAGCTAAGGTAAGTTGCTTTACAGGAGATATTTTAGGTGCCCATCTTAGGTTAACTTTTATAGCTTTCTGACCTGGCATTTCACTGACTGGTATTTCAGAATATGATATTGCTTTTTCAAACACTATCTACTGATCAACTGTTGTTGTCATGGTGTACCCTGAACAGGAGCAGTGAAACTACAGCTGCGCACTAGGTTCTTTCTGCTGATACAAGCTCTCAACTACAACGAATGCAGATGATGTCTCCTACTGGCTGTCTCTGATGTTGAGAGCGGCCATCTTTACTTGATGTTTGTTCTGCGGATTCATAACTACTGGGCGAAAATCAGGTCCCTCGTGCCGTTATTACTACTGGGCTTCGTGAGGGCACATTTCCTATGCCATGTTCCTTCATTCATTTATCAAGAAGGAAGTATTAGTATAAACATAGGAAGTTAAATCTCTGTATTGCCTATAATCTCCTAATGTTTCACCTTCTGAAGGAGAAGCAGATCCTATACTATAGTAAAAGCCCTTTAACCAGTATCAATGGCCCCTTACGCTTGCAGTTGATGCTGAAGTCTTGTCTCTTTTGCTCTCAATCTCTGTAATTCTGCCCTGCTTCTGTTTTGCTGACGGTACAGTTCATTTTCCTTATCAATAAATTCCGCAACTTGCTGTTGAGCCACGATGATCCGATCGTGCGGATAGTTTCCAGTCACTATCGCTTGGGCAGCGGACTGTTGTGTCTGCACCTGAATTATTGCCCATCTTATATCGTCTATTTCCTTCTCGGCGAAGGAAATGTCGCTTCTTGTGCGAACTAGTTCCAACGCGATTTCTGTCTTTGTAGAGGCCATGATATCGTGGATATATTATCAAATAGTTGATATGTTTTATTTCTTTGGTTGTGTTTCTTTACAGGAGATAGTTTACATGCCCAGCCTGGGGCCTTTTATAGCTTGCTGGTGTGGCATTTCACTGACTGACTGATATTTAGGATCAGATATTGCTTGTGCAAACACAATCCAGGGATCCATCATTGGTGTCATGGTACCCTAGATAGAATCAGTGAAGCTACTGCTACACCCTAAGTCCTTTATGCCTATACAGCTATAAGCCACAAGCACCGATAACTGAGCGCATATCTAGCTCACAAATTAGACAATGTATCATCATCTACTGAGTTACACACTTTGCTTATTACATAACCACGATGACCCACAATGTGACATCGTTTTGTAGCCACTGTGCGATTAAAGGGACACTACACATAACCACCACGATGATCAAGTGTAGTGTCAGGTTTAGTGCATCTAGTGGGGGCTAGCGGATGAAAAAAGTAAATCAATTTACTGTTTCCCAAATGGTGTCGTGAAAGTATTTATATATCTATGTTCTCCGTTCTGATTAAGCTCTCGGCCATAAATCTCAATTGCGAGTATTCACTATTTAGCTGTGTGATTTGCAGTCGATACTTGTGGCTGAGAGCTTAAATCCTCAGACAGACTTCCGCAACTATTCACATATCAATCCTCACAGTTCACCGAGTCCTGTTTACTACAGTCAACGATCAATTCTACACGTGAGCAGTTCCAATTAACTCAATACCTCTCCAGTAACTTAAACCTTTCTAATGTGCTTTGAAGCACCGACAAGACTCAAGTACACGACTACCTCATTAGATCATATTTGCACGACATTGACCAAGGGGCAAATTTTATACCTCATGGCTTCATTCACCAGAATTGGGGGGTTGGTGCATGAAAAACTCTTGATGTGAAGTCTATACCATTTCTAGTATCCTGAAACCCAACCTCTTGTAGCGATATCGTATATGGTACCGTAAGGGAATTGGCCTTTCAATGCATCCCGTTGCTTAGTCTGGACCTGTCCACTCGTCTTTGAACTCTTCAAGCTGTTTCTTCCTCTCCTCCAGCTTCGGCAGCTTCCTCTGGAGCTTTTCTTTCTCTTTGCATAGCTCGTCTTCCTTGTCACAAAGCGCTTCATGATTCTGTTGAGCCGCGATCTTGTCGGTAAGATTGTCGTCTCCAGTTATTATCTCCCGAAAGCCGATCTTTTTCCATTGTACGTCTGATATCTCAATTTTGATGCTTTCGATTTCTTTTCTTGCCGTCACTATTTCGGTTGTGACAATATTAATCTCTCTCTGGATCTCGTACTTTTTTTCGAACTTCTTTGTGGGCGGCATGTTGGTAACGTTGTGCTAGCCAGTGTTGCGGTTTGTTTAATGTGTTTGTTTGGGGGACACCTCATAGAACAGCTTAGAGGATTGTTTGTATGACTGTTGTATGGTTGTTTGTGTGATTGCTCGTAGTCCAGTTTGTAGGGCGTACCTATACCAGTTATTATAGTCTGCTTGGCTTGCATTTCACTGATTCACATGGCCGAGTCAGACGTGACATTCGCTGTGACCCTCTGTCCAATAGCGTGAGGAAACTCAGATTCAGAGTCATGTTGAGTCTTCGGAGAGTGAACATGGCTGGATTCACGATCCATTCAATGCTGTTGACTGTCATGGACAAGCAACCCGTAACTTGTAGCCATCGTGAGTGGCTCACAGACTCCTCAGGTAGCGGAAAGATGTTTCACCATCATTACCACGGTTAGTGACGCAGGACGGTTTGCAACTGATGCGTTGTCGCGTTGCTCCCTTTGACCATTTTTCTGAGTCCTTGGCTTGTGATGCACAACTGACTTCTGATTTTGAATGAGGAATAATTTCTGATCAGCGTATCAGTTCATCGCTCGGGAGTCCCGTCTTGTGAATCACCATGTCTTTGAGCATCCATTTCACGGACATAGAGCAGAAAGACTCCCAAACACACCACCACTCTGACGCTTGCGAGGACGGGGCTTTGCTGAGATGATACATCAAGCCTTATGCCGATAATTCTACATCGCATATGGGCAATGACCAAGTAGTGTCGATGCTCATGTTACCGTCATTGGCAGAGGCAGCCCCAATTTGTATTAGTGCATCGGAAACCTCGTGTTACCCGAAAAGCCCGCTCCAGAATCGGCAATCCCTTTTGCACTATCAGCAGCCTTCATTCCAACCCCATAAACGTTTCCGTAAAGGGCACCTCTAGCTTCAAGCTAGTCAAGCCGTGACATCATGCTCCACGCTTGGTGAGGTCCGTGATTTGCCAGTTGCTAATTATAGCGAGTCCACTTCGTATGCTACCCGGTAGATCGGCACTTTGAGGCTTGGAATCACGAGAATCAGCGCCACTAGCTGGGACTCTTTTCCATCAACGTTGCATTTTCGATCAGAGTTTCTCTGCAGCTCATGGTTTTAGTTAGTACTAAGCGGCAGTTAGTGTCGCGGGAAGACAGCGCATTATTGCTTTAGCGGGTTAGAGTTCGTAATTTCACCTATGCAGGGATGGTTTAATTTCTATTCTGCACCCGGGGACAGCGAGGACCACTGATGGTAGATCCGCAACGTAGTTTTTACTTTAGCTCATGTCGTATTAGGCTTGAATATCAATTCGTAACGCGTCGATCTGTGGACCATGCGAGTGCGAGGGTGGCCACGGCAGTTGATGCATTTAATAACATTTAATGTCCGCTTCATCCGCTTTGTTTCACTCCATTCCATTCATCCTTCCATCACCCTTCCATTCCTCGCAATCATTCACGATGCATCTTAATACACTTCAGTGTCTGGTCATCGGCCTCGTCGCCAATGCTGCACAATCATCAGCTGTGCCGACGAAACGAGAGGCTATGAATAGCTGTCTTGTCCAAGCAAAAGTCCCAGTCGACACCAAGGGCACGCAGACATGGACCGAAGACGGCACCGCTTACAACCTTCGCCTTCAATTCGAACCCGTCGCTATCGCAGTCCCTACAACCGTAGCTCAAATCTCCGCCGCAGTGGCATGCGGCTCAAAACATGGCGTCGCAGTTAATGCCAAGAGTGGTGGCCACAGTTACACATCCCTTGGTTTCGGCGGAGAAGACGGCCATCTCATGATTGAGCTGGACCGCCTATACAGCGTCAAGCTAGCCAAGGATGGCACTGCCAAGATTCAACCTGGCGCACGACTTGGCCACGTCGCTACTGAGCTCTGGAACCAGGGAAAGCGAGCCCTTTCTCATGGAACTTGTCCTGGTGTTGGTATCGGTGGTCACGCCCTGCACGGCGGCTACGGAATGGTCGCGCGCAAGTACGGACTCACGCTGGACCTGATGAAGGGCGCTACTGTAGTTCTCCCCACCGGAAAAGTGGTCCACTGCTCCAAGACCGAGAACTCGGATCTTTTCTGGGCCATTCGCGGCGCTGGTGCTTCATTTGGTGTCGTCGCTGAGCTCGAGTTCGACACCTTTGCTGCGCCAGAACAAATCACCTATTTCGACATTGGTGGTCTGAACTGGAACCAACAAACTGCTCCTCAGAATCTGCTGGACTTTCAAGAGTTTGGAAAGACCATGCCTGCGGAGATCACTATGCAGATGGCCATCTCCAAGAACGGATACAGTGTTGACGGTGCTTATGTTGGTACGGAGGCTGAGCTTAAGAAGGCTCTCCAGCCGCTGCTTGCCAAGTTCAATGTTCAAGTCAGCGCGACGACTGTGGATTGGATCCAGCTTGTTACTCACTATGCCGGTGCGAATGTCAACATCAACCCTACCAGCGCTTCATACGATGCTGTAAGTCTATCTCTCCCATAATGGTGATTATTTGCTAACAATTTGCAGCACGACAACTTCTACGCCAGCAGTCTGCAAGCTCCTGAACTCACTCTCGCTCAATTCAAGTCCTTCGTCGACTACATCTCCACCACTGGCCAGAGCAGTAGTCACTCATGGTGGTTGCAGATGGACATCTCTGGCGGCAAAAACTCCGCCATCTCCAAGCACAAGTCCACCGACACAGCTTACGTTCATCGCGACGCGCTTCTTCTCTTCCAGTTCTACGATAGCGTGGCGCAAAATCAGAAGTATCCCTCTGATGGCTTCAACCTGATCAAGGGTCTGCGACAGAGTATCTCCAATACCCTGAAGGCAGGTACTTGGGGAATGTATGTCAATTACCCTGACTCGCAGCTCAAGGGTGATAGAGCTACCGAGATGTACTGGGGAAGCAACCTCGCCAAGTTGGAGTCCATCAAGGCGAAATACGACCCCAAGAACATTTTCCGCAATCCTCAGTCAATCAAGCCCAAGGCTTGAAATAATTTATAGAGAGAATTGTATTTTTATCGGTACATATAGACTTATTCTTTAGCGTGTTTTAGTAGTTTAAGATCATAGATTTTTTTTCATTCAAGCCAGGTCCCGGGTAGCCTCTATTTTTATTTGTTTTCCAAATCGACCATTCAATATTTCGGTCAAGTTGCTCGGGCTGCTCATAGAGTATGCTATTTCCATATGTAGAGTTTCCCTACTTTCCAATCCAAAGCATAATTATTTTCAAGGGTATCTACTTTCGCAGCTCCGGGGCACCATGTATATGGTGATTGACCTCCATGGCTACATGTTAACTCCAACGGGTAACAAAAGATAGCCAAAAGGCTGAACTTAACGAAACTGCATGCATAACCTATAACTTAAATTGCCTTTCAACGTCCCCTTCTCAGTTGAGGCATAAATAAACATCACTCGGTAACGACAACAACGTTGGTAAAACTAACAGTCTTGGGAGACTGTTGGTTGTTACAGCCCTAACGCACTTTGAGTTAGTTCCCCTGCGAATTGACTGATATGATTGGCCCAGCTATCGTCTCACCGTTTATTTGCCCACCTTCTGCCTAACTGTGCCCGAAATAACGGGGCCGGTTTTAACGCCAGCGAACCAACACTCGACTTACTTTAAAAAGTCTTCCCCTTTTCTATCATCACCTCATCCATTTCCTCACCAGTTTTCCTTAGAAAAGCATATAATCGCAATAATGTCGGACCTCAGCGACCGAATGCTGCAGCTAGACATGGCTCTGACCCAGAACGGGACAGCAGCCACGCCTCATCTACGTCAAGCGCGGATCAAACGCAAAAACAGCCCTACAGACATCAGCCATTTAGTCTTTGGTCCGCAACCAGGGAAGAAGCATCAATTGTGGATCACGGATCGAATCATGGAACCTCAGACAATTCCTCACTTCTTTGAGTTTCTCATGAACGGCGAATTACCTGGGGATCGAAAAACGTCTCGTCCTTTGCTTACGGTCGAAGAGGTCAAGAACATGACTAGGCCATCCTCGGAATGGGCGCCTGCTCCACATAATCGACAAATGAGATCGACTGGGGAATGGATAGGGATTCGAATTGGCTCGTATGAAGACAGTTCGAGACTCTGGCCGATTGCCAAGGAGCTCCATGCTATGAAATCGAGGCTCTGGGAGGGAGTACCGCCGATATCTGAAAGACGATGGCAAGAATTGGGGCTTGATCATCCGGACAGATTCCCCGAAGCTTGTCGTTACTTCGTTGCGGTCATCAATGTCTTTATCTACCTGAACACCAAGCGCACCAAGGCAGCTCTGCGAAAGACTTACAACCTCATTTGGGAACATCTCAGTGTGTTTGAGCAGGCCGTTAACGCCAAGCGAAAAGCGGAAGCAGAAGATGGCGTTTATCAGCACGTATCAGTCACTGGCCTCTGGTATGAGTTCATTAAAGCCCAGTACAACTCCATCTGTGAGAATGCCCACCATTGGATCATCGAGCACATCGATCGCATACGAGAGTCAATCGTACAAGAGCTCGCGCTACACCAGCCCGATCATCCAGATCATTACAGCGACAAACAATGGGAATTGACAAACAAGCTACACGACCTTGCCGAAAACACCTCTCAGGCTGATTACACCATAATGATGCCCACTGATGGGTACAAAGGCGATAGTCTCCCAGTTCAAGAGGACGATTGCCTTACAGAAGCTCATGGCGGTGGGTTTCGCACAGAAACGATCACCTGGTCCGCGAATCTGTCATGGCGGGCGTCTGACTACACCAAACGTGTTAGATATCTCGACCGGAAGGAAATGTACAGCCATTTTCAGCATGAGGACTTTAGAATGCTTCGAAACTCCGTTGGTGTGACTGACCCAGCGTGTATGGTCATCTCGGCAATTAGTCAGATTGATGCGCAATCCATGGCTAGGGAAGAACTGCGAGGGCTCCCGAACTATCCGGATTTTCTACCGTGGATTGAGTATGCGCGACGAAGGTCGAATAGACATTTGGGATTTGTCGCGTATAGACTTTGTCATGAGTATAGTCCTGAGAAGTGGGATTTGTTCAAGGTCAAGTTTGAAGCTGATATTTCTGATTGGGGACGAGGGACGGTTGGCATCAATGATATACGCAAAGCGTGCAAGATTCAATGGATTGACGGGGAAGAGAAGGATATTGCGGATGATGATATTGAAGCTGCTAAGAAGTAAGTTCAATGACTACGAGGTTACGAAAAAAGCTAATAGCTGCACAGGCATTTCGAAACCCTTTCAGACCAGTTAGTACACGACCGAGTTTTCCTCGTCATCGATGAAGCAACCATGAAATCATATCTCGAACCCGAGCCCGGAAAAGAGAGATTCGTCCTCGCTGTGGACGCAAAGTACAAACCAACAAACGAAGAGAACGTCGAGTCACCAGGCTATAAGGGAACTTTGCGCATACTAGGCAGTCTTCTTTGGGATGAGCTAGGCGCACTGTTGGTGATGCAGAGCGCGTTTCTAGAGAATCTCTGGCCGATGGCGATGCATGATGCTGAGGGTATTTACCGCGGCATCAGGACTACATCAGTGCTCAAGTTCTCATCTTATCAACAGAATCTGAACTGGAGGCTTGCGAGTGAGATAGTCCCCAAGTTGGTTGCTTTCAGAAGGAGACTTGAGTTCAGATCGAGGAGGTAGATTGACGGCGCGAAAAGCTAATAACTGAATTGTTGTTCCCGTGGCTAATAACCCCTGCCAGCCTTTTTGGCCGCAGTCCTCGCTCGCGTGATCTGCTTCTTCCAACCAAAACACTGACTGCACGCTAAATGTTCTAGTCAGAATTATGTTTTTCAATATGCAACAGCCGCGACTTACTCCCGCTGTGATGTTTATTGCAGACATAAACGCCATCGTTGTTGACGGAGGCATCTGGAGTTTCGATTGCATCGCGGTCTATAGTGTCAAACTACATCGCGAATAACGGTTATAAATAAACGGGTTCTGGTTTAGGGAGAGAAATAATGACAACGTACACCGTAGAAAGCGTCGTTTTCTTCGCGCAAATCGGCGTTGCAGTCATCGCACTATGGAGAAGATGTTAGATGTTTTGATAGGCTTTGAGGAGGGAGAGTGTACTGACGATTTCTGCGAGATGCTGCTGGCAGAACATTGCGTCGTTGATCTCAACAGTGGCGGCCATAGTTGTGTCAATGAGAGAATTGAGAGATCGAGTATAGTATAAAATGAAATGAAATGGAATTTTAGGAATGGAGAAAAGGTCTTGTCTTATAAAGTGATGCATTTTGGGGTCACGTCAGTGGCGGGCGAGATCTGCGAGACGCTACTGCAGCATTTGTGCTTGGACCACAGCTGAAAGATGGCATGGCCCAATAGTGAAGCCAAGAGCTAAGCGTCAACTGTATGTGATCGGCGCTGGTATTCTTGTAGCCAGGCTATTGGGTGAAGATACGAGCTTATCGACTAGAATCCTGGAACTCAGCTGCCAATATGAGACATTCTTTCCCTTTTTCAAAGAAACCTGGTTTTCGTGATGAGGTGTAAAGGTTGAGGGGTAAAAAGAAGCTGCAGCCTCAACACAAAGGCAAAGAGTACAAAGTAAAACATTTTAGCCGATGCTCAAGAAAGAAATCAAGAACAATTGGAATGGAAATGAGAACCAAAGTCCCACGCAATGGTAATACATAGTTGAAATAAAGTATAACAAACCAAGGTATATTCATTAAACGATCTAAATAAGAACTGATTTTATAGAATCTATCTCAATAGTTAATATAAACAAACACTCATCATGCACAAGTGTAACAGTTGATTTGCCTGCCTCCAAGTCTGTTCGAATAGAGAACCGTCTTAGATGGACGGCTTGGCGAGGAATCCACAATACCTTCCTAGAGCCCTTCATGAGCCAGGCTTCGGATTCTGAGTAAGATAGCCTAATGTAACGCGGGTCCCAGTGATCTTCTGCGGCCACCGTCGGTATGTCTTCAGAGCTACCACGTTCCATGTCGTATTTGAGGACACCAACTCTTGTGTCCAGTAGCTCGGGGGCTGAAAAGGTCAGAGTTGTAAAACAGTCCGAGACAGAGTACCTCCGAATCCAAGTACCGTCTTCAGTATTTCCAATGGCTATAAAATTCTGGTCTCTACCCCGTCCACAGATCGCAAGCAGACTATAGCCAAGGGAAATGTCGGAAATACGTCCAGTACTAAGACGTAGCACCTTTAGGTCAAAACACTGTATTTTCTTTCCGCCCATGATGTCCCATATCACTACACGAGAAGGGTCTGTCTCGTAAGCGATTCGGCCGTCGGATGTAATGGTTGATACTTCACTTGACTCTGAACATGGCAAGGATACCCTCCGCGAGCATTTGCCTGTCTTGAGATCCCAGAACTTGATGTAGTAATGGGTGCCTCCATCAGAAGTTATGATCAGCTCTTGTCCCCAAAACTGAGTTGTATGGACATGTTCAGACTCAGAGGTCGATATCCGACGTTCGCAATAGTAGAGGCCCGTCTCGTGGTCAAATCTAAAAATATGAATGGAACCGTGGTCTGTGGCGGCAGAAAAGTAGTCCTTGTGGCCAAATGCTAGTGACTGAGTACTCCAATATGACCGCTGGGACGAATTCTGAAGCGTCTTGGGCAGATGGTGAAATCTTCCATTCACTGCGATGCTCAACATTTCGCCCTCTTCGTTGCCACTGATGACGGCGACCTTGCCACTTGGCGATATGATAAAAGACCGAACTCTGCTGGTAGATTGTTGGATGGTAAGTTCTGGATAGCTCAGGACTGCGTCCAGGTTCCAGATCTTGAGAGTGCCACTTACGTACGCCATTGAAGCAAGTTGACCATTTTTCCCGCTGTATATCTTCCCGATAGCATAGCTACACACCTGTGCTACCCGTTTCTTGGCTTTCCAGTCCCATATTTCCATGCCAAAGAGACCACAAAGGGCCATTAAACGGTCATCAGCTACCCATGATACATCATATATCATCCTGGTCGGATCAAGTCGCATAATCTTCTGTACAGTTATGGATGAACCCCAGGAGTATAATACGAGCTCTCGATAATTGTGAACCATTAAACAGCAAGTCCGATCACGGCTAATCGTGGCAGCGTGGATATGGGCTAGGCCCGTCATCGACATTAGCTTGGACACTTGATGTCTTGTATCAAGACCCCAAATAGAAATATCCTTCTCCCCTAGAATCAAGAGAGCCTTTGGATAAGAAGGAATAATAATCCAAAATACAGATCGGATATTGTGTCCTTTGTCATAACAGCTGTTCACTTTCGTTTCCATTGCCGGGCTCCAAACATTAACCTTATCAATGGCCAGTAAAGCAAGTAATTCCCCATCTAGGGAGTAGCATAGAAAGAAGTACCCAGAATGGTAGTTAACTTTGAAAGATTTGATGAATATCCCGTCAGGCAGATGAAAGAAAGAAAGATTTAGTTCCTTTTCTTTGACGATAGATAATGTGACCAGTGAATCTCCACTTGGGTGGAAAGTAACTCCTTTCAGGCGACCTCTAGGAGATTCGATCGATTTGACAAGGCCACCAGTGGAAATATCAATCAAGAGTAGCCTATCACCTTTTCTATTTATAGTTGCAATTTGTCTACCATCAGGTGAAAATTCGCACGTGGACTTGTTGAACATATAATGTGCTGTATCTGGAATAGTCTGAAGGCTGGCGTCCCAACGTTGGAAGTCAGGAGAGAATGTATTTATGGCTTTGTTGATTTCCTGTCTAAAGTATGTTTTGATCTTGCTCAGTTGGGGAGTGAATATCAAAGCGGAGTCATAGAGTTGAAGTGGTGCAGTATCCACGATGACTCTGTGCATAAAGGCGAAACGTGCAGCATCATTGACCAGAAGCTTTAGCTCGTCGGGACCTCCGTTCTCCTGTGGAATGGTTAGCCACAGATTGAATTTTCTCGAGATACCACTGCTTACCAAATGATCTTCCAGTCTCCGCATTGCCTTGATTGCCTCTGAGGTACACCGCAATAGACTCATTGCCTCAAGCCAGTAGAGGTACTTCTTCTCCAAGAATTGGCTTATCATGCTATAGCACAAACTGCTTGGATGTTGGTTTTCGGCCAGGAGCCATGCACAGAAGTGATCAACCCAGTAGACGCAGGCATATCCAGCAATAGTCAGAGGGGCAGCTGGTAAAATGGGAATGTCATCGACCACAACACAACTGTCTTTGAGTCCATATAGATTCCGATGGAGTCTTTTGTCCATCATGTTCATACTAGAACTGAAGAAAGAATAATGCTGGTGCCCTACGCCTGATGGTAAGATCTTGGGTGCCTTGGGTAAGAAATCGTTGACCGACTGATGGACAGTGTAGACTTTATCTCCTCTGATTGTTAGGAGGGAGCCACACGAGGTGACAAGGCTCGATAGGGTATCGTTATCTTCAATCCACTCAGTAAGTTTTTCGTCGGCTGCGGCTAGCTCTTGTAGACTCAAAGGCCGTAGAGCGACAGCTACGACGGCCAGGATAGCTCTACACCACTCCATGTCTCTGTCTTTGATGTCGCTAATCATCCTTTCGTATAGCTCATTCAGTCCAGCAGGGAAGCGCCGTAAGATGCTGGAGCTGTGGTAATGTTTGACACCAGGCTTTTCCAGTTCTTGACAAACCAAAGAAACCCAAAGGAAAGTATCATTCGCATTATCAAGAAGGTGTTTGCGAATCTGGGTTCGAGTAGACTCATTGTAAGTTGAATTTAGCTGGGTGACCTTGCGATCAACAAATTTGAGAACAGCATTTGAGATCGAGGCGTGGTTGAGTTCGAGGTGCAATCGAACATGACTTTCCGTGGCATCAAGCTGTGATTCGATGTCAGGCCAATTGCGGCTAGAGATAACCCATTTGGCTTTGCATGATACTGAACACTGGCTGATATAGCCAATGAGCTTCTCGCGACCTTCGGTGCACTCATCCAAAGCATCAATGACGACGATGAAATCGGCAGATATCTCATCTTCCAGAATAGAGGTAAGGATCCCTGACAATGCGTACCATGCATTATGATTGGTGAAAACACTTGAATCAGCTTGATCATATTCCCTTCGAACATAGGATTTCAAAGCTGGTCGCTTGCAAACGATAGACCAAATGAGACCGCGAAGCACATAGGATGCATTTCGTAGGAGAGGTTGTGCGGCTTGGCAGAAGAAGTAAAAGACACCGCCCTGTGATGCTTTCTCTAACTCTGTAATGAGCCCAGCTAAAAGCATCGTCTTGCCTTTTCCGGGGTCGCCTCTGACCCAGAGTAAATGTTGTTCTGGATCGTCTCGCCATTTCGCGAAATTGTCATTTTCCAGAATCCATTTGTAACAGTCTTTGAGCAAACCGCCTTTATCATCTTCTATGCGTTTTTTATCGGCAATAGGGTCAGTGATGTAGAGATCTTCGAGGCACGAGTCCTTTCTCCCCTGTATCTCTGTCAGATCTCACAAAAAGACGTAACTAGATGATGGAGCGGCCATCTCCGAAGGTTACTCACATCTGCATCACACAGATTATTGATCTGCTGGGCGATCTCAATATGACCGGCGTTTACAGCCTTTTGCATGTGTATTCCGTCGCTCATCGCTCAGGCCGGATGTCATATTTAGAAAGAAAATTGAGCCTGCAAGAATCAGAGAATGAGTATGAACGTAACACTTCAAGTGTGCCGATCCTTTCTGGTTGGGCTCCAATCACACCCGGCACATCATCTGACCTCGGCGCCAATTGTCAAAAGTCATATACTTCTGACCACGTCACATCGTACACCATCTTGAATTCGCCCAACTTTCCTTTCCCTAACTTGATTCGCTGCTGAAAGCATAACGCAGCGAAATGAAGGGGCCTTGGCCAGCCAACACCGCTCTTTCAGGCCGTCCGAGTGCCAGCCTGTAAGCGCTTGGACCTGTCATACATAATCAAGTACATGTCCGGCATGTACTTGGCATTAGGCACCAATCTGCTGGTGCATCACTCGACATTCTCACCACCACCTGACTGCTTTTGGAAACAAAAAAGCAAAGACAAGCTTCCCCCCCATTGTGAGCTGGATCCCGATATCCGATACCAAAAGAGTCAACATCAACATCTGAGACCTTTATTTTACACCAGAAGAGCACGTACTATCTAGTCACTTTTACTGCGAGAGATCGTTGAGATTATATTTGTCTGTCACAAAATGGATCGATTCAGTAAAAACTTCGTTTACTGCTTCCAACGTGTAACAGCTCAAGTGCTTTTTGACCCTTATAAGACACGCTTGACCTGTTGATCGCCTACCTAAAACCGCAACCTTTTAATATCACCACTCTTGTGGTCTGAGACCAACGCGGTGATCTGCGCTCACGTTGCTACAATAGCAATTACAATAATACCGGCATTGGTTCATAGACTTCTCGAGTTCTTCATCATTGTTTCCAGGTAATGAATTTATCTCACACGCCGCCACTAGGAACTACATATGGTTCACTTGGCTACCAATGGTAATGCTACCATTGGCGACATTTATAGCCTTCCCAAGGATATTGATGACTTTTCCGTCCTAAAATAATCATTAGCATTGTAACGGCGATACTCCTCAGCGTATAAAGCACTAACATTTGATGAGGGTGTATCTGGTGGTATCATGGCTTTCCGAATTGCCGCCACCACAATAGCATAGCCGTCAGCATCCTTTGTCTCGAACTTGCAGATATCAATATGATCAGCGCGGATGGGTGCGGCATCGCCACATCCATGGATTTGAGCCGACTCAGTTTCGACGATCTAAACGCGCCAGTCTCAGTATCTGTCTGCTAGCTGGGACAAGTGCTCAAGTGAAGGTATTATACCTGAATCGACCCTATGCCCCATTTTGTCTTCAGAGTCTCATAAAAGAAAAATGCGTCGATACGGTAGTTGGTATCTTTCGAGGATCTGCGTTTATTAAGAATCTCCGGAAATGCTCTGGTGAGCTCGTCTAGCCGCTCGGAGTCAACACCAAGAAGCTTTAGAGTTTGCTGTTGAGTGTCGACCTTGAAAAGATTGAGAACTCTGCGGACGACCTCAGCAGGCTTCGCCACAGAGGATCCTCGGAACGGTGTTCCCAAAAATATCATCCCTCGAACGTTCCTAGCGATGGATGCTTCTGCCGAGTTCTCAGGTTTATGCTCCCCATGAACCAGAATCTGAGCAGCAACTAGCCCCCCGAGGCTATGAGCTACGAGGATGATTGGTCGGTCAACCTATTCCATCTCCAAGTGTCAGAATTTCCATGCGTGAATGTTAACCTCGTACTGCTTTGGAAGTTACTCACGGTTTGTGTGCTTAAGCGTTCTGCTGCCAGCTTCGCACACACGTCCTCGGCATCACCATGGATTTCAGTTTTGGAAACACCCGAGCGACCGGCACTAGTGATATTGGTGTCATAACCAAAGAGAAATATGCGAGATGCTGGAATGTCGTCGGGCAATAGATCTTTGGGCCAGATTACCCCATTCTTCGTCCACGCCTTTTCTCGATCTCCACGTAATCCATGCAAAAAGACAATGCTATAATTCTGCGTGAGCTAGGGAATGTGGCAGTAGCAAGCAAACTTACTCAACTTGCGCATTTTCCCCATTGTGTACTTCCAGCAGACCGTATTGAGCCATCACGGTATGCCAGCAGCCTGACGTTTTACTTTCGGTTTAGTCGATAGTCGACAGACGATATACAAGACCTTTCTTCAACAAATTATCCAAGAAAGATGTTTGACGTTCGCCCACGTAGATAGACCAGATTTTGAACATGGGTCTAGGCAGGACTCCCTTAGATTCCGAGCCATTACTTCGAGGACAGGTATTTTAGGTATGGGAGGCTTATTGGAGAGCCTGATCCTGGACACCGGGTGAAAACTTCCTCAGGTGATGCTTACTGCAGGTGGCTTGCAGCAAAACCCCGCTTGTGCGGCCACGGATTATCTACACGCAATGATATTGCGCAGACACGCAGATAGCTAAGGTGTCTTATTGAGCCCGCAAGGCGTCCGCATTGTTAGCGAGTAGACAGAAGGGAACACTACAGCTCCACTTGCTCATGTTGTAGCAGGTCTAATAATTGGGAATAAAAGTCTACATATCAACCGCACTAACGACAGTCTCCCGGTGGTTTTGTTCCAAGAGTTCTTTTTCTACTCTTTCGTCTGGGCCCAGGCTATCATGGACTGGCAGGTTGCCTCCCATCGCAAGGATGTATCAGGGGGGGTTGATCTTTGCCGCTTGGATCCAACCTCATGAGACTGGCTTTTCAGCTCCCCACAATAAACAAGTGCTAGGTAACAATCCCTTACATAGCTGATACCAAATTGTCCACAGTGGCGCAACTAACTAGCCAAGGCATTATGAAAGGCTGAAAATACCTTGGCGCTTGAGCTTAACTAGATATGGGATGATGACGCTCCTCTTTTGCTGCGACAAGTTTTGGCAATGTACTTATAAGCATTTATCCTGGGTTTTTCCACCATGCCCTGTAATTTCTAACTACATTATAACACGTTCCTTAAGCTTATCTACCACGGCATTTTAATTCTGCTATACTGAACAAATATTTACGAAATTTCCGGCAAATAGCGATAGCGCTGTAGTTGGACCCTTAATTACGACTTTACCAGAGTTTCAACAATTTGACATGGATCATATCGGCAAGCTTTTCAATCTAGAAGGTCACTCAATGCCAGAACGGTTTCAGGTACCGTTCGTTAACTTCAAACCACATTGCGAACCTCTGCCTGAGGCTGGAGTCGTGTACGGGTGTCAAGATCTCTTCGGTCTCACTCACTTGAGAGGAAGCGACCCAGATACCTTCTGCAAGGTTTTACAGTCCTGGTTTTACTTTGGTTTGTTGCGGGAGTTCTTCCCCATAGAATTTAACATTGATGATTTCAAGAAAGTCTCAGATGGACATCAGGTTGTATCTTCAGAGTGTCTTCTCCGTTATTGCTCTCTGTATTCCGGTGATCGGAAGCGCCATATACACCTTCACGATTGCTTAGAGTTTGTGAAAACATGGACCGATGAAATCGACCTGGACTGTCCGCTCGAATCCTCAAACAGCCTGCTCGGTCCCATTATAATACCTGACTCAATAGTCCACCAGAAGAGTCGGCTCATAATTGCGTCGATCAAAGTCCTTTTGGAAACTATGTTCGAATATCTGCGACTGTCTTGCTCTGATCGATGTACAGGCAAATCGAAAGCGCAGGATGTTCTGACTAGCAGGGTCAATAGGGTGCTGACAAACCTGTTCTATCCTGGGGATTCTCTTCAAGGCATTAATTATGATACCGTACCTTCAGCAACCGTATCTGGCGGCCAGAAAAGGCCGGTTTATGGGTCGGTTCCTGCATCCTTCTTCTTCGGCATACTTCTGAATAACGGATGGTGCCGCCGGCATTTGACGAGAATGAAGCACGAGTTGAATTCGACGTGCCTTTATATTCTCGCATCCCGCGATTCTGAGCTTGTCATAAGCCAGAAGGGAAATCACATGGAATGCTCGGCAAGTGTGTGTCAGCAGGATGAGAATGCCGGCGACACAGGCCCGAAGCATTCGTTTCACTGTTACGGTGGCTCTTTAAACATCAACTGCAAACCTGTACAAGTTGACACGAGAAAGCTTGAATCGATCTACGAAGACTCCAAATCTACCAGTATACCCATAGTCTCATTCGCAGATGGAGAAGCGACGATAGAGGAGAGCCGTGATCAGAAATACTTCGCGGTATCACATGTCTGGTCAGAGGGTCTGGGAAATGCAAGCTCGAACTCCATCCACAGTTGCCAACTGCAGGACCTAGCTGGACTTATCGAGCCTGGCCGGCGGGGAAACTCTAGCCAGGATTCCTGGGGTCCCATGAAGTTCTGGTTAGATACACTCTGTATCCCCAAAGCCTCCGGCCGTTCAAGTCCTGATCGGGAGGTGTTAGAGGCATCAGCCATAAAGAGTATCGATTGGGCCTTTGCTTCCGCTTATTGCGTACTTATTCGAGACCTGACGATACAAAATCCCAGCCTACCGTTTTCCAGTCTCGACCCTTTGCTCCAGATCATGCATTTGTACAATATGCGCTGGCTCAGCCGTTGTTGGACACTTGCAGAAGCAATATCCGCCTGGAAGATAAAGATCACCGTGGGTGGGAAAACTCAATCGCTCTTTGACCTGATCATCGATGTTGGATCGAGTTTCGCCCGAAGATATTCTCTAGCTAGTGAGCCCCAAAGCTCTACAGCGACTTCATTTAGGAACGAGCTTATGTCTAGTGTGTTCCGGAGTTTTGTCAGCCCATTCGATGTATTCATAGATTCTAAAGATGGGCACCAGGACATTATCGCTACATGGAATGCACTCCTTCAACGCTCCACCAAAAAGGCCAGCGATGTTCCCACTATTCTGGCAATAGCCAACGCCATAAGCCTCAAGAATGTGGTCGATTGCAAAGAGAAAACAATGGCTGTACAGATGAAACTTGTTCTCAATGCATTCCGCCGTCTCCCCGCTGCGTTCCTTTTCCAGGACGGCCCAAAGATTAATGAACCTCTTAATCGCTGGGTGCCTGCGGAACCACCATATAGCGGGGGAAGTGCCAGAAAGCAGAGAATACTTCCACGATCCACATACGGGGTGATTACAGACAACATTGAGTCTACGGTCCTGACATACGCCGAGGGGAAAGCTGTAGGCCCTCTACAATCATCACAGTCATCCCCAGTTTATCTTTTCAAAGGTCCACTCCCGCAAAGCTTTTATCTTGAAGTACAAGGCCAAAGCCAATTCTTTTTCGTTGAAATGGCACACCAAATTCAAAACCACAATCAGGACAATGAGTACTGTCTCATTCTCTCATCTGTAGCTGGCTTGAATGGACCCTCTATCTCGACAGCTTTCTGTGCTACAGTGATGAAGATGACAGAGACAGAATCGAAACTCCTAGTAACCTGGGAGACAGTTGCCCAAGTGCGGAAGGTGGCACAAGAAACGCCTGGAGGGCTAAGATCACGAGCACTATACAACACTAGCGTGTATGTTTCATGTGGTAAGTCCTTCAAAATCCATTATCATTCGCGCACATGACTTACGAGGTGCCTGTAAGATATGACTACCTGGCCGGTTCCGCGTTTGTTAAGGCACGCCTTTAGTGCTCAACAGGAGCGCTTTATCATCCGGCAACGCGGTCAAATGATTACTCTTTGCTACGTGAGCTTAGCTTTGATGTCCATCTGCTTTATGCTTTCTCTACTGGACACTGCAATACCGTATAATTTGATACCAGCCTTTATCCCTATCTCACTTTTGGGGTCATCAGCATGGATGTGTGCGAAGCGATTTCGACAATCGACCCCTCCTACAGAAACCCAAACCAGAACTCATGAAATGTGGCGCAGCCTATTCCTCTTGCCACCCAACATAGGCAGCGAGACCTTATTCCAGCGTTACAAAGATTTAGTGTTAAAAGCTTCAACTTGGAGCATGCTTCGATTCCCGCGCCTTGAGAGGGCAGTCTTCAGCATTGAGCTAGCCCTTTGCACTATAGCAGCTGTCTTGGCAGCGTACCTCGCAGTAAAGAACCGGGATGTGCCGTGGTGTCTTGCTCCTCTTGTGTGCGCATGGCTCAGCTTTCTTGTCATGCCAGTTATTTGGGCATATTGGACCATTTTTAAACCTGAAACAATCTATCTTTCTGCCGCCAGTTGCTGTTTCCTTGCTTTTTGTTCAAGCTTTACGCTTGCCCCTCTTTTGGATGATGATGCATCATTAACAAAGACAGACCAAATCATCTGCTGGGTCCTTTTCGTCATTTTGGTAATTCATTTGTAAGCAGCATATAAAAAACCCCCCCCCCCCCCCCCCCCCAAATCTTTGCAACTAATATCTATAGGGCTTTTATCGTCTTATCTTTTGCCAAGTGGATAGCATCGGTCATTCTAAACGAAGCACAAAAGTCACCAGCTACGCTTGAGTCTATCTTCCTTATAGAGGACGATGATTCCTGGCATACAATTGTCTTGCGGAAGTCACTGATTTGTGCTCTGCAGCGTTCCCCGTATAAGTTTTTGTCTGCTTGGGTCTTACGATCAAAGGATAGTTTGCTATCATGATAGACTAAAGAAGCATACAGATGCCGAGATACATAAGTCCCCCCAGTCTCAAATCCGTCAGAATGTGTTGGATCGTAACGAATGTCCGGGCATAAAGGGAGGTGTTAATTCCTGGATCTCGCTCACGGGGAATGAAAGGGTAGTACTACTGCCAAACTTTCCCAAAGGGCTTAAGCATAGATTCATGCTCGGAGAGATATCCGCAGGTTCTCGCGACCTTCTATATACTTATTTAAAGCATTAATAATAATAATACAGTCTGTAAATATCTTATCTTTAAGGATAGCAGGAAGGATCCTTAAGAACATATATTAAGTATTATTATTAATATTAATATTTAAGTTAATTTTAATTATATTTTTTATAAATATAGAAATTCAAACTTAATTATCTATTAATAAATAGTTAAGTAACTCTTAGAGTATATTAAAGCAGTTTAATAAAATAGCTATATAGCTTAATAGAAAAAGTAAAATAAATTATTATTTAATACTTTTCTTTAGTTTAGTGATAAGTCTAATTAAAAGTATTATTTTACTTTTTTTAAGATTACTTTTAATTTAAAGTAAATACTATTTTAAATTATTATAAGTTATTACTATAAAAAATTATTCTTAAATAGAATTTATTTATAATAGTCTTTAAGTAAATAGCCTTTTTAATATTTAATATATTTCTTATTAACTTTAGGATTAGTAATATAAAGATCTTTAGGGTATAAGTCCTTTTATACCTAAATAGTTATTAAATACTACTTATAAATATATTTACTAAAGGAGAACTTAAGTCTAGAAGCCACTTGCATCTATGCCGTAGATATGATTAGTCTGTCTATTGATTTTAACGTTGCCAACGTTTGCAGCCTTCCCCATGTGGTAGTCATTCATCGTGAACCCTGGGGATCAGATTTGAGAAGAAATTAAGTCTGCGAGAATTAGAGAAAATGAGTATACACATGGGTAATGCGTAGCAATTTCATCTTGTTGGGTGCCAATCATGTCTGACACATCATCTGATCCTGACATCAATTCTCAAGTCTCTGACCGCTCACCTCCAGGATTTCGCACAGCTTGCCTATTATGAACTTGATTTGCTGTTAAATGCGGGATGGAGGGGGCATTGGCCAACTAAGACCACCGATCCTCATCCTTACCATCTTTTTGTGACGCCACGGCGCTTAATGATCCCCGAGTAGCGAGCCGATGTGTTCAAGACCAGCCCGCCCTGGTAAGGCATTCTACGGGCTTAATTAAATAGCTATACTATTATACTTTCTTTATCATAAATAAAATAATTAGATTTTACTTAAAGCATTATAGTACTATTATATGTAGTTAATAATTACAGCATCTTTTTAAATGCCAGTCTTAAATGCCTCATTTAAGTCATATATACTGCTTAGCAAGCCACTTTAGAGTTTGCTTTTCTTCCTCTATTAGGTTAAGTAATAGTTAATGGATGCTCAGCTTACCAGTTGCTGATTTGTGTGCGCGATGTAATTGGCTGACAGTAGCATTGTAGACTTGATTTGATGCAAGGGAGGCAAAGGGGGCTGATTTCGCAACCCGGCTAACTTGCTCAGCCCTGCTAGACTTAACCGGCGCTCAGCAGCCACTTCTACTCAAGTTCGGGGAGTGCGAGGGGCACCTGCATCAGCAGACTTTAGCTGATAAGACACCATGGAAGTACTTAATTTGCAGTTGTGGAAGTTCCTCAGAGCTCGCGCTCAAACAACACCTTCAACAGGGCCCTTCATACTCCATATGCTTATTTATCTTCTCATTCCTCACACAAATCTTGTCTGCATCGCTGCAACATACCGACATGTCGTATCACGTCCATACGGGCTACTGGCGGAACCATGACGCGAATTTACAGAACCAGTTTATCTACACCGTCTCAGATACAGTAGCAATGATTCTAACTACAGTGGTGGGAGCCTTCATCTCAATTGTCGGCAGTCGGGCATGGGTAATCGTAAGACGCCTTGCGTTTTGGTTCTGCCACAAATACGGCCCAACGCGCACCAACGCTTCCCCACCCGGGTCCCTTGACCAACCGGGCCTCGACATGCCGAGCATTGACATTCCACTCGAATCCCTTGAGGAGTCGAGTATCAACAGCACCGACCCTCGTTCTGTCGGTGGCGACGTGTTCGAGGATTTTGACGAGACGGACATTTCACAGAGCGATGCGCTGCTGGCCTGGATGCCGCGTTGGAGGAAAAACCAAAATCACAAGGCGCTTAGCGATTCCCAATGGCTCCGTAGCTTTCTTTTCTTGGCCGCCTGCATCTGGGCAGTATTTTGTCTTGCGCTCGGACTTACGGTTGTCTATATTTCGACCTCGCTGGGGGACGAACGCCCCACCGTTCAGTCAGAATGGACGCCATGCTGTGGGCGTTTAGGCATACAGCAGACCTTATATCCAGCAGCAGAAGCCAAGGAAGCCGAAAGGTATGTGCTCGGCTGCAAAGAAGATCACGATAACGATCTGAGAGACTGTGGATCTTTTTGGTCGGGGAGAGCCACCCCAGAAGTGGTCATTCACAACACCAGTTGTCCATTTGAAGGTCAGATTTGCTCAGAAAAAGCACATCCAATTACTATTCAACACAACATGACTGCATCATCTTTTGGATATAACTCGCCATCTAAAGCGACGCTTCATCACCGATTAACGTGTGCCGCATTAGATTTATCTCACTTCATCTGGCCAAAGGCCTGGGAGAACGGCAAACGCCTACTTTCGTTCCAGAACATAGATTTACCCGACGACGAGTGGATAAAACAGTACAGGGAACATAGTGTATGGTTAGAAACTTTGAATGGTCCAAATAAACTCTCGTCAAACCACTCTGGATGGGACGGTCACCTCCACTTCGGCGAGGAAGCTCCTTTTCCGAAGGACATGACTCTTGTTCTCATTCCCGCCGGCTTACCGGACAATCTCTTAGTTGCCCAAAGGCAGCTTGATCCTCGCTTACGCCACCCGAATGCCACGACGTTTATCGTCCTCGTCTTTCCGGGACAGAATGTCTTTTTGGGGGCGGGTCCGATGACCGACCCCATGTTTCATGCATCACGACAAAATCACGTCGGAGAATCACGGTTTGGCCAGTGGCTTCCTGACCATGAGGTGAATGGAGTTGGCTGCGCGGAGCAATACAAGCTGTGCAGTGACGATCGTCACTGCTCTGGGTGGAGAAGCACTTTTGAGAGCGAGTTTCTCGCAAATGGCCAAAGTTTCTCTCCCGCTGGAGAACTGTCTTCCCCTCTACAAGACCATGCAGAGGACCAGCTTCTTCTTTTCTACAATGCCTTTAAATACTCCTCTGTTTTTGGCTACTTGCTGAAAAACCGTCGCCTACTAATAGCGGCCTCTAGACGAAGCAATTCTTACGGGTTTATTAAGAAGGATCAATGGATTGAAGAGCTCCGGGGTTTATTTGATGCAGCATTTTTGAGGGCGCGTTTCACTATCATTCGCAGCATACTCAAAATCAACGACCGTTACCATTGCGCGGACAATCCGAATATCTATAATAGAAACCCTTTATATTGCCGGAGCTTGCTGCTACCAGGGCAAGACTACACTAATTTTAACCTTGTGTATCTAGTTGCATTTCTTTTTCTTTCTATTGTGGCTCTATTCTCCAGTTGGTATATAGAGGTCAGAAGGAGAAAGAGATAGACTATATATAATTGCGTTAAATTAAACTATTAGATTTATTATTTAATAAGGTTATACAACTTTTAATAGTTTTATTTACTTATTTTTTACTTTATAGATTTCTTAGGCATAAAGGGAGGTGCTGATTCCTCGATCTCACTTACGGAGAAAGGGTAGTATCACTGCAAAAGTAAAAGTCTCTCAACCATAGATTCATGCTCGAAGAGATATCGACTGCAGCCATCGGGGTAGACTTGGGGCTCATTCTCGGGTGACCAGTCCACGGTCCCAGAGGGGCAGAGGTTTGGTAAAATTCTTATATCCTTAACATTTCTCAAACCAAGTCTATCCAATTCTACGCCTTTGCTCCTGTGGATCTGTTGGTGTGTACCCCTCAGTAATAGGAAATGCTTCTTCAACATACTCCCTTCTGGAGACGCTGTTGCGGCCAACCCTAATTCCTATTTGGCCACGCAGTCTTTCCAACCTACCCACCACCTTGAAGGATGGCCAGAATACTAAAAGCGATTTTCCATAGGTCGGCTTGATGAGGTGCGACGTTACATACCTTTCGTACCCGATACTCGTCAACAGGGACTGTGCTCGAAGATCATCTCTGGAATCCCGTATATAAAGCATAAGCGTCTTGTGTCCTCATGGAACGACATTGTGGTTCAGCCATCAGGGGCCAAATATACCCTTGACACCAGGTATCCAGAACCCAGAGTCGCCATCTGTGGCGATGATCGTCACAACTGTATTTGTATAGATGGTCCCCAGTGACCTCAAGTGGTGGGAAGCAACCCCGGGGTCGTGGTGAGTGACACAGAGTGCGTCTGCCCAGAGATACCGCTCGTCAATAGCCGGGATTAGATACATGGCGCGGCGGATGATAGGCGAAACAAGGTCTGAGAACTCGGGAGTTGCCAGAGCGAAAGGCTCTTGTGGCTCTTTGAGGGCGTTTGAGGTAATTATAGGTTGAGTATGGCTTCCGTAGGTGTAACTTATTGTCGCGCAGTCAACGGGTTCGAAGCCTGGGACCATGCAATGTTTCTGTGCATCGACTAGCCAAGCAGGGCGCGTGGGCCAGACTTTGATAGGATTTTCGCACCTGGCACCATGGGATGAAACGCATTTGTGCTTCCATCTTGTAATAGTTTCGGCATCAGCCCAGTCAGTATCAAGTACACGGCCATTGCCCGGGTGGCCAGGCATATCATCCTTATTCACCAACAGTAACTCCCAGGCATGGCCGGTGCCATTTAGTGATTGACTGAGGCTTATTCTGTTGCCCTGATGTGTATTTCGAAACCCCATGACCCTGTGATTGAAAGTTTCTCCTTTAGAGGGGACATAGTCAATGAATCTCCAATATTTCTTTGTGGTTCTGACACGTAGGCGAAAGCGCCTCTTTGTAAGTTCCAAGAATGATTTGAGGCGCAGTATCAGGATCTGCGAATTGGAGCTAGATAGCCTCACAGGTCGGACAACCAGATGCCCATGGCGGAGTGTTGTCTGCAAGTGCTGTGGCCATGATCTCGCTAGCAAGGATAAAAAGAAATAGTGTCGAGAATAAGAAGAAATGGCCTAACTGTGTGTCCTAACGTGCTTCAGTGCTGCGCCACTATCAAATGATTTGATGAGGGGCAACTGTACATGCATAGTAGTAAGCGGAGATATGCTGCTCCCGATTTTCCTCAGGCTTCCAACCCACAAGATATAGAAGATAATTTGATATTCTCTCTACCCACTATAAGCTTCTCCCTGGGGCTTTCACTGTGGAGTTGGTTATGCAATACAAGCCTGTCACTTGGAATATGTAAGGATGGCAGGGCAAAATTCATTTCAGTCTTTGTAATGCTTTCAAATTCGACATTGTAACAAGAGTTTTACTATAAATGTTGACGCTGATCTTCCCTTTCGATTAACACGGCATTGCCGCGTTTTGCCGGGTCTAATCAGGGCCTTGTGTGAACACTGGGTCGTTTCTACCAATAGTAGACTCCACCGGAAGTAAATCACAACCTTATTATTCTGCGCAATGCCGTGCCCACCTCACTCTGAAGCACTTAGTCAGCGGCTTGTAACGGCGGCAAAGGATTGAATTCTCTCCTGCCAAGAAGCTTTAATTCACAGGTCAGACTTGAGAAACTTGCACAGTAGTAATGAATGAATATAAAGCCCGACGCTTCCGGCACAGTGGTGGCATCAGTCAAATCTTTAAACGATGGCCCCCTACATTAAAGTCAAGCTTGGTATTCTTTAGACCACCATCGAGATATATTTCTTTCTTGCTCGAGGTCTAGCACTATACGAGCCTTGTTTCACCTTTACGATACACTAAAAGAAAACGCGACGTCCAACAATTATCAGATCGTCAACATGGATCTTTCCAAGAAGTCAATTCCGAAAAGCATCTTGATCTTCGGTGCTGCTGGCCACATCGGCCAACCACTAGCTGCATTTCTCACACGAGAAGCCCCTGGCATTCAACTCTCTCTCGTCGCAAGGAGCCCCGAAAAGCAGAAAATGCTACAAAACAAATTCCCCAAGGCCCGGGTTCTCGCCGCTGACTACGAGGATCCATCTTCACTCGCCGCAGCTGTAAATGGTGTTGAAGGCGTTTTTGTCATATCTTCCAGCGGCATGTCGGAAACAAGTGCCATGACGAACCTCACAAATGCCCTCAAGCAAGATGGCTCTGCTGTTCATGTCATCAGGCTTCTCGGGATATTCCCCGAGTTCAATCCCCAACGCGTGCCCACGAATTTGGGGCCAGGAACCCTGCCTATTGAACATCCGATTGCGAAGCGTATCTTGGATAAAAGTGGACTTCCAGTTACGTATATCAACTCTGGGGCTTCCTTCATCGATAATCTATGGTTACAGATCCAGCCCGTCCTGCTGCACAAGAAATTCATCTGGCCAGAGCATCGTGTGCCATTTCTCGACCCGCGCGACGTCGCCGAGGTCGCTGGGCATTTGTTTCTCTCAGACAATACCAAACATATAGGTGCATTCCACACCATGAACAATGGGCATGACTGGCTGAGCTTTGAAGAAGTGGCGGGTATTCTCAGTGGAGAATTGGGTGAGCCGATTGCCTTTGACGGAAGCTACGAGGGCTTCATGGAGTTCTGGGGCCCTAGGATGGGAAAGAAGGCAGAGCGACTATGGAATTTCTTCAAGTTCGAACAGGCCAACGAGGAGCAATGGGCTTTAAATAATTTTGTGGAGCGGATCTTGGGGAGAAAACCTACTACAGTTAGGGGCTGGATAGTGGAGCACAAGGATGGTCTGTTGAACGCCTGAGCATCTGGTATCGTAGGGACAGTGAGAATCATTTTCATGTCTTGTAAAAGAAGGCTATGTAGGGCAATATCAAAAACATGACCTGTAGTCCTGTTGCTAGATAGAAAGATAGGGAATTCCCGAAGAGGGCTGCTTGGATCTAGACTTTTTAAGGACATATTTACTGCTTAGGACTAACATGTAGATCTTGGCACTATCTTGAGACGAGGATCGTGAATGCTTTCAAACAGACCTAGCTGGCAACATTTCCCAACCTAAGCTCTATCGTCATCCTCGAGCAGCGTCCTGATGAGATTATCAACCCGAGGCTCCAGCACCCAAACATATAGCTCTCTCCCACTGTCTCAAGCTGCATTACACTAGATCATAAACCTGGGCCTGAAGATATTAGCAGTGGCCTCAAACACCAATGGAAAGAACCCATACATCTTGGTATTAACAAATAGCCCAGCTGCACTTAGGGCTGGAGACATAGTTGATAGTAAGGATGCCATGGCTCTTCTCATCATTATCCTGCGGCCAAAAGACCGGAATACTGCCGCATTTATTGCAGCCGTGGGCCTCAAGGTCCGAGATAAGTGTCTTGATGCTCGAGCCAGGCATTCCTCCTGTGTTCTGCAGGAAAGCGCAGAGATGCTGGGTACACATGATGTGCTGCCCGTTGTAGTACCAGCGGTTAGGGTCGAGGCCCCTGGCCAAGTTTACAAAACTGGAAGTATATTCTCCCTGTGTTCCGCCAGCACACTGGCTGCTGCCTTTGCAGTTGATACCAGCAGCTGCCTGCCCAGCTGCTAGGAGGGCGGTGGCGAGTAGGGCGGTGAGTTGCATGCTATCGTTATGGTATTAGCATTGCTGGTAGAGAGATGGAGAGTGGTGCTGACCTGGCGTTTATGAAGGTATATGAGTGGCGAGTTAAGTGAGAAGGGTGAGATGGATAAGATGAGATTGAGGTCCTGCAGAAACAGACAGCTTTATATCTAGAAACCAGTGACCGAACATGCACGGATATTAAACCCATAACTGGGTTGAGTTTGAAATGCACATACGATATTTTCTGTCGGGCAGCGGTCGGGAATCAAAGTCGTATCAGCAAATCTGTTCTAGAATGTATATCACCAATCGTAGCTTGCGTATCTGAATACAACTGGGTATTCCCCTGGATGTAACATGGCCTAATACCGCAACTTGTGGGACAAGCTCTTAGCATAGTTGGATGACCGAGATGATTCAGCAGCTGAATAATCGCGCTACCATGCATGATATTCGGCCGCCCGTGCAGATACGAAGTCGCGACGCCGCTCGTTCATTCAGGACCTTCCAGAAATGTAGTAGGCAACTAACTAAAGCGGGCCGGTCCGTACGTCCGTGCATATAATTATTTACTCTGAAAAATCTGCCTCATGTTTCTATTCTTCATCGCCTGCATTCAGACAACACGAAGTCTTCTTGAAGTAGCTACGTCAGGACTCGCTTAATCGTCGGGATAAGCGCTCAATTTATCGCAATTCTGGCTCGGATGTCTAATGCAAGGGTTCTGACAATTACTACCTCAGTCTTGCAGGCGCTCACAAACTGACGGGGTCACACTATGGTTCAACCTATAGTATAGAACTTTTCATAGTCTTATTTAGAAGACATTTTTAACATATCTGGTAAACTTGCAAACGACTCGTTATATAATGAACAACTGCTGCGATATGGCCCAATATGCCGAAAGTACAGCGATGACAAGGTACCTTGCGAACATCTCTATTTAGACCCCTCATATCACTTCGCGAGGTCAAGAGCCCAGCTATCTGCCCACGACTTTGTAGAAACAACCAGCCGCATAGTTAATGGATTGATAGTTAACAAAGATTAAGTTAAGTCATAAAATAGAGACAAAATGAGCTATCAGGTGACATCTCAACCTTTGACATCCTATGGCGCAATAAACCTTTCCGGGTTAGGTTCTACCGACCCTCCTCTCTCTGCAAAATATTCATCTGGAAACCAGCGAGGAATCTGCAGAAGAAAAGACGAATTGATATCAATCCAGATAATAATCCTCCGCAACAGTCCATCCAAACCCAGTGAATCCAGACCGCGTCGTTGCTCAACCATATCGTACAGTCCCTGCATGTGTATTCGATACGACTCGACACCTCCATGCATCGCCTCAAAGCTCGCCATCTTTGCAACAGCTCCAATAAGGGCGTCGCTCGTGTCATCATGTGTAGCCATCAATGCGTTGATTGAAGATATCGCCTGGAGTCTGAGCTGCAGAATATAATTCGATGGAATTGAGATACCAGAGATTGTTGACTTGTTGGCCGCAGAAAGTAACAGAATTGTTTGGAAGGGTGCTTCTTGAGATAGGACCAGGGGGAACCAGCTCGTGCGGAGAAGACCCTTGTTTCCTGGCTGGTCTAACTCGGGGATATCTACTGCCATGTGCACGAGATCTGCCTCAGCGGTTAGTCGGTTCTGAACGTGTACGACATGGAAGGACACTCACAGTGGTCCACGAGTCCAGGAACCTGCGGGTTCCACGGACCAGGATAGGTTCTGAAGGGATCGACCCGACCTCCGCCGAGCTGCTTTTCAACGGGCGGTATCTGCGGATATAATTGGTTGATGTCGTGGCTAACGCATTCAAAGACAACTTCCTGTTCCCTATTCCGACCCCCACGTCGCTTTGGACGGCCGGGTTTCGTATAAGCTTTCCAACCCCGCTTCGAAATATGTGACCGGACACTTGAATCCGCTTTCAGCAAATCGGGCTGATCGGCGATAACGAACTTAAGGTCCGAGGGAAGTTGAAGGGCGCACTGGATGAGTGTAGAGCGAGACATATCAATGACGAAGGATTTTGGCGTGGTAGATCTTTGTTTTCAATGTTGGACGGTAGACTTGAGGTCGGGGAGACCCTAGACCTAAATAGGGAAATGCATCACGGCTCACTAGTTCATGTTTAGGTTTGGAACTCAGCTGCCAAGTAGTGTGACAGCTGCTGATCAATACGCCAAATGTTCTAGCGTCAATTGTCATAGCGTTGACGGGTCAAAATTCATATCCTCCATTATCTAGAGGTACCTCCATCTACCTCTGGTCCAGCTGTTGTGCAAAGTATCCTTGTTATTGGACATTTGGTTGGGGTTCGTTTTCACTGATTCCTGGTACACAAGGGATTAAATGTTAGCGCTATGCCTGATTCCGCAGCTGCATCGAGTTTACCTTGTGATAAGTCCAACTTCCTAACTCAACGCAGATGTCATTTTCAATGTATCCCCCCCTGGTGCTTTGATCGTCGTACTATGCCCGATTCCGTCAATGCATATGTTCAGCAAGTGCTGATGCCTTATCCCCTCCATCGAGATTCGTCCTCAGGCCTGGTTGAATATGTATATAAACCTGTCCCTAGACCTGTACCAAACTATGAAGAAACCCATCGCACAAGACTCACACCACAATCCAATATTGAGCTCATATTCAACCCACCTTATCATAATCTTTAGAATGTCTCTCGAAGGAAAGGTCGTTCTCATCACAGGCGGGGCCAAGAACCTGGGTGCCGAAATCGCCCTGTCCCTAGCCAACATTGGCGCTAGCCTTGCCCTCCACTACAACTCACCGTCCACAAAGGAAAGTGCCGACATTTTAGCAAAGACAATCAGCCAATCATTCCCCAAGGTGAAATTTTCGTTCTATCAGGGTGATCTCACCACCAAAGCAGCAGTCGACAAACTGTTTGAAGCTGTGCTCAAGGACTTCGGCAAGATCGACATTGTCATCAACACAATTGGAAAGGTTCTCAAGAAGCCCATCGCTGAGATCTCTGAGGCAGAGTATGACACCATGTTTGAGTAAGTCTCGCCGCTTGAAACTTCAAGTTTACTATTACTAATAAAGACGGCAGCGTCAACTCCAAATCGGCTTTCCTGATTCTTCAAGCTGGCGCAAAGCATGTCGAAGACGGCGGAAAACTCATCACTATCGTCACTGCCCTCCTAGCGGCCTTCACCGGCTTCTATACTTCATATGCAGGATCTAAAGCTCCCGTTGAGCACTTCACCCGTGGCGTTGCCAAAGAGCTTATGGGCCGCCGAATCAGCGTCAATGCTGTCGCGCCTGGACCGATGGATACGCGTAAGTCGCCCTCGCAGTTGCTAGGTCATATACTGATATTGATATGCGATATAGCTTTCTTCTACCCGCAAGAGGCTGATGATGCTGTGGCTTTTCACAAGAGTCAAGCGCTGGATGGTCGGCTGACGGATGTTAAGGATATTGCTCCCCTCGTTAAATTCCTTGTCACTGAGGGGGGATGGATTACGGGCCAGACCCTCTTCGCCAATGGCGGCTATACTACCCGTTGAGTCTGTTATGCCTATTAGTGTATCTAAACTGAGACAAAATCATGAAATGTTCATTGCACCTTGGTTAGGCCAACCGTCGACATTCCTATTCGGGAAATTCTGTTTACACCCATGCTCTATCCACTCCGCTCTACTTCCTTGCAGCCAAGACCTCCTGAAACTCCAAAACTTCCACTATCTGCCCAATCAAGTAGATAGTGAAACGCTTGTTTACTAAGCTTCAAGGTTTACGTTAAGCTTGTTCTACCATTTGGATATTTTCTCGCCTTTTGTTTCGTAACAGTCCTGGTCACACTTACCAGTCAGTGAAACTCGGGCAACGCTTGCATGCGGCTCTGGGCTTATATATAGAGCAATTCACCCACGTATCTGAGTAAAATCATTTCCTTCTCAGCATCTATTCTTCTCTTGGCTGGTCCATCAAAATTTCATCTCTTTCAAAGTACCTGATCTCATATTTCTTCTTTTCTTTCAAGACCAAAGCAATAAGACTCAAAATGCTCGTCAACACGATCTGCCTCATTGCCTTCGCCGCTGTTGCCATGGCTGCGCCCCAACGCATTGACTTCAACCGAGATCCTAATAACAACGGCGACCGAACCGCACAAATGGCGCGCGTCGAGGATCTCCGCAACAAGGGCCTCACGTGTAACGAGGCAGCTCAGGAAACTTTTGTATGCTCTGATGGCCTTGGTGGCGACTGGTCAGTATATCTACGGGCGTTCTGTACTATACTTTTGAGGTCAATAGCTAATTTCATTTGGAATAGTTCTGTTAATATCTTCGGAGAAGGAAGCTGCTTGATTTAAATAGTCTATCTGCAGCAAAGGCCGACGCATTTGGATAATCGAAATGCCTCCATGAATAGAGATAATCCAGTCTCCCTCCACCATTTTCTGGGTGCCTTTTAGTTGTCTCTTCAATATGTCCTTCCGTTGCTGTTTTCAGTGGGATCTTGTATGCTTTTATGAGCCTAGTCGTATGATCTTTCAAAGGCCATGAATTATGTGTGCCCATCTCTAGTCCACCAAGAGCATGGCATCAAATGAGGCCTCTCTTCTATGAGCGAAGGAATACTTTTTACACTGCCTTTTCATCACATCTAAATAGAGAGATTCTCTGACTTTACAAGGCCTTACTCTTAGTTGTTCAGTATTAAGATGGTTTGTGATGAATTTAGTATCGCCAGTTTATTAATAAAGACTTTATTCATGGAAGCGGGAAAGGTTAGCGCTTCTGCAGCAGTCATGCCTGCTGAGTATTGTATAAAATCTTTAACATCTGCCACGGACTTTGCTGGGGTTAGCATAGCACTTCCCCTCGCCGTCAGCGCAATCATAGCCCTCCTCGGCGATCTTCCTGCAAGCATCCTCCCACTGGTCACCAGCGATTTTGTCTTCAGTAGTGGCCTGGGCACACTACTCTCCAGTCAGCACAGGTCTCATCTATTACAGAAAGTTTTGACTTACACGACCAGATGTCTCATTGTAGGTAGCACCGCCCCACTGCACAATTAGTTAGCTGATGCGATATTATTGGTAAGTGCTGGCTCCAGTTGCTTACCTCGTAGCCTTGATCGTTGTACTCTGTGCATGCAGCGGCAGTCAATCGCCAGTTGTAACTGTCACCATTATGGCAGGCACAGTTATCGTGAAGCTTGGCTGTCCTTTGATAGTGTTAGCTAGCTCGTGTTCCAAAGCTGATGGACCTATCTTACACGGCGGTGACGAGCAGGAAAGCGCTGAAGATCTTGGCGAACATGATGAGATCTATTATTATTTGAGCAGACAGAAAGAGGTAATATTAACTCGTAATCGCAATAAGATTCGATCCAATAAATGAGTGACTGAAAAAGAGTGTGTTGAAGTGCCAAAACTGGTAAAGACTGTTGGTGATGGATACAAGCCATCGACTATCTACGGACGTGCAGACACTTATAACACCTTATCTCAGTGATCGTATGTCCATCTCCTCAGCTGAACGAGTTTGTCCGAGCTTTCCCCATCAATGTAACGTCACTAATATCCAGTACCGGCATCTACACGAAAATTATGCCAACCTGAAACAATACCAAGGGCCCTCCGAAAGATCAGCGCCAACAACCGACGATATTCCCGCCCGCAAATAGTCCAGAAACCTGCTTCTCACGCAACCTCAACGCTTCTATTTCAAGGAATACCCCAGTATCGGCAGTTCCGATGGATATAGGGATGAAACTAGTCATAAACTCTATTTCTCGTTATCGGTGCGAGAAATAGGAGAAGTTCATGACGCAGCCGAGTATTTGAAACTTCGGGATACGATTTTCCGTGTGGACCACCCGTTGTCCGCTGCGTGTGCACTGCCCTACTGGGCCAGAGTTGCATTTTCGCGTGCATTGATAATGGGGTCCCTGTGTCATATGTGAATTTACGCATTGCCTTTTTGAGTCATGAAGGGGAGTCGAGATGAACTGGGTCCGTGATATCTGGAGATGGATGGGTTAAAAGATCAATGCGCCCCAGCTTGAGGAGATTAGCTTTTAGGAGCATCGAGCTTTCGTCGTTCATTCGTTTGTGCACCAATTCGCTCTTTACAGTCTTTACCAAGTCACTCATTTTTTTTGGTTTATCGCATTTGCAATCTTGCTTATTCCTCGCAATTAATCACAACGCTGCAACTCCTCCACCATGATCCCCTCCACGCTCCTCGCACTGATCAGTCTTGTCTCGGTCACCCAAGCCGCAGCTGCTCCCAAGATCCTTTCATCCGACGATGTCATCGTTCTCAAGACCGATGGCACTTCCCAAATCATGAAAGCCGCTGACCTCGAACGCCTCGAGACTGCCCCCGCTATCAACACCAAGACTCCCTCCAAGCGAAACATCGAACGCCGTGGCTGCGAAAGCACCGAGGTCCAAGTTCTCTCCGAAAAAGAATTCCTCAACTGGGACGTCCCCATGTCGCCCGTCATAAGCAGTCTCGATGGCTCCAAGGCCACCGTCAGCGTCACTTCCGGCTTCACCATCGCCAACTCCCTCAAAGTCGGGGCTAGTTTCAGCATCCCTCTCATAGAGGACATTCTTACTACTTCACTGAGCATTGACTACACCGAGACCTGGACGTCAAGCCAGCAACAATCTCTGTCGTTTCAAGTTCCTGAGAATCATCACGGCCTTATCGTCAGCCAGCCTTATGTCCGACGTGTTCAGGGAAATGTTCTTGATGGATGCGGTGATGATATTGAGAAGATGGAGTTTACTTCGGATTCGTATGAGAGTCAGACTTATGGGAACCTTGAGTGGGTTAAGGGTATTATTCGTCTCTGCAGCAGCGAAACTTATCCCATTCCTTTCTGCAATGGCGAGGGCGAGCACAAGTAAGACTCAAGCCTGGAGATTGTGTGCGGTTTGCAAGTGGTAGTGGAGCGCTGACGTCAATGGTTGAGCTCAGATGACTTAATAATTCACATAATTGATTCCGTTCATACACTGCTGTAAACTCAAGCATTTTTGTTGACATAGAAATCATTTGTCGCACAAATCAAGCATCTAATCCTCTCTGTTGAAAAGACTAAGATCCAATGGGAGTCTTTCTCCCATCCAGATCGCCCTCTCCAAATGATCCCTCTTCATCGACGCCCAGCGATTCACGCCCTTTTCGGGAATAACATTAGGATGCACGAGCGCCGACAGAGGTCCCCTCCAGATAGCAAGCCACGCGACAAACGCCCCAAACTGAGCAGGTGTGAAGACATTGACTTCAAACATGGCAATCGGATGAGGTCCAATCGGCCCCTCCCAGAATTTATATATTCGGAGTTCGGGAACTATAGATTCTCACATTAGATACGGCCTAAGCAATTCATTTTATCATGGTGCATCAACTCACACTCTCTTCGGATGCGTTCCCACAGTTCCTTGGCGTACTTGGTCTGCGTTTCGTTGGTTTGGAGGTAGTAGATATGAATGTCACTGGTATCTGTCAGCTTGTCACGTGCAGTCCAAGGATTGATCTGACTTACAAGCCACCTTGCCGGCCATTATCCAAAGGATCGATGAACTTTTCGTATGCTTCGCTGAGCTTCCCTGACTGAGGATTTACGTAACTCTTCCCGTCTGCTGCCTTCTCCTCTGGTAGTGGTGGGGCATTCTCGTACCCGGTTAAGGGAGAGGGATATTTGAAGACTGAAGCGTCACCCATGATTGTGCTGATTAAGTGATCAAGATAATAGGACAAGGGTTTGAATTGATGTAGATCCAGCAACCGATAAAGTTTGAACGATGTTACTGTGAACCAATGTCTCTTTGTTCTTGGGCTGGATGCGGGGGATTTAAATTCGGTTGTTGGTTGCGTGACTGTCGCTATTAATAAGCTGCGTGAGTCAGCAGTTGGAGCAGAAGCGGGATCGCCCGACGCGCGCGGTAATTACCCTATAACTACTAGACTAACCTGTTTTTAATGAAAAGTCAATTCAACGGCGGCAAACGACTAAAAGGGACTTATAACATCCCTCCGACAAAGCCAGATTACAACAGCCTACATTCACATCGTCCCGAATACCAGCAATTATTATGAAGTTATTCCCAACAGAATTTCTGTCTGGCTTAAAGGGTGAGGACAGCTAACGCTATTTCACTTGTAACTTACAAATTACAAAATGATTTTGCATAAAGATAAGGGAAGAAAAGACCTAACATATAAAATCTTTGTATTATAAAATACTAGTTACTATTATAAAATATAGAAAGAGGTACCTTAGTGATCGACAGAAGAATGCAAGTTACTCAGCAATGAGCTGCTTTAGTTTCAAAGCGCTCACTCTTCCAAGTCTTTTCGATGAATAGCTTACTTCCTGTTCAACGTCGCAAAAAATATTTACATTGAATCTAAATCACCAGAGAAGAAATAAAGGCCCCATAGATCTCCTTCATTTCCTATTTGCTACTCAAGGTGTCGGAGCAGCAACAGCAGCCTGGTCAACAATCAGATCAACAGGCGTCTGATTAATACCCGTGAAGCCATCCCCAACAATATACACCATTCCAACATCACCCTCCATGCTAAAATGACTCAAAGTATCCGTCGTCGCAGCACAAGTTTGCTCACCACCACCTTGCTGGATACAGCTCAGCACCGGAACGCTGCACTGGAGGGCAGATCCTTCAGTAGGGACCTGGCAGGTCAGGAACACCACGCCCTTGTTAGGGTTCTCATTATCGCTGGTACATGGGCCGATGTACGCCTTGGTCGTGTCGCTGTGCTGGAATGTTGCACAGAGGGACTTGGTCCCGGATTTGATCTGGCCGGTAGCGGCGTCAAAGTTGTAGTGCTGCGCGGGGAGAGTGATGCCGGAGCCGAGGTAGAGGAGGCCACCCGAGAGGTTGTCTGATTTCAGGTTGCGATTAGCTGCGGGGCCGGCGCCGGCGATGATGGCGAAAGTGGTGATGACGGGCGGTGCGTCGGATGTGGTGGTTGTTGCGTCGGCGGTGGTGGTATCGGCTGTAGTCTCGGTGGAGGAGAATTCAGTTGTAGCTGCCGAGGTTTCGGTTGTGAAGAGTGTTGTTGAATCGGCAGACGTGGCGGTTAGAGCGAGAGTTGTTGACAAATCGATGGTGCTTGAGTCCGCAGCAGTTGAAGTCGCAGTGTCAGTCACCAAAGACTCAGCTGAAGTTGAGGTCTCAGCGACAGAGCTAGACACAGTAGGTTCAGCCACACTCGATGTCAAAGTGGCAGAAGAAAGTGCCGAAGCTGTATGTACAACTCTTGATCAGTGGATCCTCCTTGCTAGATTCGTGATACGGTCATACCCGACGTCAGCGGCTTGCATGGGCTGGCACCCGCGCCAATGAGGCCAATGGCCAGTGACAAAAGTGTACAGATGTACATAGTTCTTAGCGAAAGACTAAAGTTGGAATTGAGATACAAAAGAAGGTGAATCCAGAGGCAACACGCAAACGGGCGCTGCAATGTCTTTATGGCGTCGGGCTTGGTGCTAGCGCGATGTCATTGGTAAACTATCGACCTCAGCCGCACGCCAATACGCTTAGTTTTAGGTGCTACCAAGGGGAAATACAGGGGAAAATCGATGGTCTGTCATTAGCTTCATTTGATTCTTCGGTTTACGAGGATCCAATTTCCTGATTTATAACCCGGCGGATATAAATGCATCAGGTCGAGCTAACCCTTTAAAAAAAAAGCTACCTGAGAACTGCCGAGGTTGGGGTTATTAACGTTCAAGACTTACACTATAGATGTAACCTGTTATAAGGCTGAGCTTATGTGATATCTATCTATCGCGTAACACTAGACTTATATAAGTAAGATCATATTCTACTTCGCTTAAAATAATACGCCCAAAAGCCATCTTAACTTAAGAGCGGCTTATGCTTACTGCTTATTCTTTCTATTGCAATTTTCCTATATAGTATGTTCTTACGGCATTACTTACAAGTTCGGTCCTCTCGAAATACCAAACCGACGAATTTTTAGATAACATCGAAAATCAGCTCCGGTTGCGTTTAAAAAGCGGAAGAAAAGGACCCTGCGGCTCGAATACCAGCGATGCACTCACTTCCGCCTGATGTCGCGGCTCATACCAGAGGCCCTGCTATGATGGCAGTCATGTATTCATTCACTACGCTTTCATCCCTCGCTGTCGTAGGCAGGGTCTTTTCGAGATATAAAAAGCTCGGTCGCTTAGCCATCGATGATTACGTTATAATCCTGTCTCTTGTTGGTCCCTTACTCTGTTCTCTATCACCCCAACCCTATCTACCACGCGCGATAGAAAAGGGACAACCGCTGACATCTCGATAGGGCTTCGTATTCGCCTACGTAGCGTGCTGGACGGCCGCTATCTTAGCCGGTAGTGGACGCCACCAGGCGACCCTGACCGTCGACGAATTCCATCGTTCTGTATTCTACCTGATGATCGGCTTGATCCCAGGAGTGCTGTCGCTCGCGCTACCCAAGTTCGCTGTTGTCAATCTACTCGTCAAGATCCTCTTCCCGTCACCCCGACACGTCCGGTTGCTTTGGGGCCTCACAATCGCAAACCTTGTCCTTATGCTCGGTGCATTCGGGGTCCGTTTCTCGGAGTGCGACCCGCCAGAGGCTCAATTTACTCTATATGCCCCTGCCAAGTGCCGTAGCTCGACTGCCATAATCGTCTATTCAGTTATTGTGGGATGTAAGTGGACCATTATCCTCGAGAGTGATGTAAGAGGTGTCTGATATACTAATGATGAATCGATACACTGTAGCATTTTCCGCCGTGGTAGACTTCTACCTTGCTCTATACCCAGCTATAGTACTATGGTCATTGCAATTACATCTGAAAAAGAAATTGGCCCTTAGCGTGGCCCTTGGCTTTGGTGTTTGGTTAGTATAGCCACATGATACTCCCCCGTTGACTTTTGACATTGACTGATGACTTCCCTAGTGCTGGCTGTGCTGCTATACGCAAAGTCATGATGGTACCAGGTATGGGGGACGGCAAAGACTATACTTGTGAGCTCGTACCATCCGCACAACTGCACGACATAGGACCCTTACTGACAAAGTCCTGCATGGTTAGATGCTTCAGGGAGCCTTGTGATCTGGATAAGGTTAGTAGTCCCCCTTGTGCGATCCAGCATGCTTCCATTGACTCAATCCTATGATTCGTAGTGTCGAAACAAACTGTGTGATAATAGCCGCCTGCATCCCGATGCTCCTGCCCTTCCTTGAACTATTATTTGGGAAGAGGCTTTTGTCAGCGCCACCTCCATCGTCGTTGAGTCGAATAAGTGATTCAAAGCCGGAAAGCAGGACAGGAAATCTCAGTGTGACCAACAAGACAGTCGAAACGGAGAGGCGGAGAATAAGAGACGAGGTGGAGGAACGCATGGAGGCCGTCCTGCTCCTCGAGGAACCGGGTCAAGATGAGGAAGGCGGCCAGAGCCAGAGGGCAGATAATGTTCGTCAACGTAGGCTACAGCATACCTAGGATGCTATCATTCCAGCCAATTAGTCGCACCGTCAGCGTACCATTACGGAAGACTGGATTCCATGTGCATTACTCAGCCCCCGCAGATCGAGACCCAACCAGGGGCACTTACAGATGATAGCCACATGGCGCTTCCAAGGTTATTACGGAGTCCAGGTACAGGGAGACTCGTCTGATTGCTTTTCCAAGCAAGATATCAGACGAGCTATTGTCCCGCACCGCTGTGCCCTGCCAAGACATGCCACGGCTCAGACAGGAGATGGTGAAACGAACGGCCACTACCATTCATGCCTCTATCTCCGGATTTCAATTGACCTTCGTTCGACTGCTTTCGCCCCAAATAGTTGCATACCATACAGAGGCATCGGGGGCACATCGAAGCGTTCATAGTATGCGCGGAAAAGGATTTGGCAAAATCTGTGCAGCCGATGATATACATCACTATGGGAAATCCACCATCTTACTCTTGTATCAGTTTTATGCACAGATCATGTGAGCCCGTGTGACTACTATGAATGACGAATCAGCGTGTCTTGACAATCGACCGGAAGCACAAGTTGCTGATGGGATAATGAGTCGAGGGACTGTCTGATTGGCAGAGATGCAATATACCCCCAGTTCTTAGAGTTTGGCATGACAGCTAATGCAGAGCTTGGGATTGGATAACCTGCATATTCTGTACCGAGCTGCCTCATTAGATCAATTGTGCAAGGGATATTTCTTCACCTTAGCAGAAGACGTGGTGACGTGTTCCCACATTACGGCGGGGAAGCCTCCGATAGGACGCGGCTGTGCGTAGTGCATAATTCGCTCAATCCAGGATCCCTCAGCGAAGCCTCGGGGATATATGATCTACAGACCCCTCATTTTCAGTAACGCCAGACTCTTGAGGCTTCTCTTTGTTCGTTTGAACGTACCAGAGTAAAGAAATTGCATACTATGGCCGCCAACTCTCCTCAAGACCCCACCGCGACGGCTACCACTCAGCCTGAGGGCCACTTGGAAGTTGATGTGAGTTGTTGATACTTCGCTACGAATATGATGCCTCTTTGCATGCTAACCAGTTCCTCAGGATGACCTGGGTGCCAATGATTCATTGTATCAATCAACGTTAGTCAGTTGCTTTTGATTGTTTGTTTCTGGCTTAATGACACGGATGGCAGCATCGGAGGATCAAGTTTTTTGTCGTCCCTGAATTCAAGCATATACAATTATAGGTGAGATATATGCCAAAGAGTGACTATTGATGACCACAACTGACATATTCTGTCACGTTTCACAGATACGAAGTGAGCTACACTGAATATACCCCGGTGCATTATTAACAGCAGCCAGAACGGACGTCGATATCATGCATTCCGAGAAGGCACCTATCCCGTGGTATGTGTTAGACCACCGCTTCTTCACACCTTTGCTTAATCATATCTTAGCCCAACGATGAAGATGAGCAAGACCGTATGGACCTCGTCCATCATGTATATAGTATCCTTCTTGACGGAAAGCTCCACCTTGCCCCGATTGCCGAGAATCCTCAGCGCGTCCTCGACCTCGGCACAGGGACTGGCATCTGGGCGATAGATTTCGCAGAGTGAGTGGAAGCATGAACCGCAGGGTATTAGCCCGCTAACATGCTCGGCGACAGTGAGCATCCTTCGGCAGAGGTCATAGGAAATGATCTCAGTCCTATCCAGCCAGAATGGTAAGAAAAAGCTTGTCATACTGCATATCATTGTCCTAACAACTCAGGAATCCACCCAACTGCACATTCGAAGTAGATGACTTCGAGGACGAGTGGCTGTACCGCTCAGAATTCGACTTTGTCCACGCCCGCGAGCTGGAAGCATGTGTAGGTGACGAGGATCTTATGCTACAGCGTGCTTTCAGACATATACGCTCAAACGGCTACATCGAATTACAAGGCGTAGACGCACGTTTTGAGTCCGATGATGGAACGCTCGACAAAGCGCCCAGTGCCAAATCGTGGATGAAGCACCTAATCGAAGCTTGCGCCAAGTTTGGCAAGCCTGTTGACTGTGCGGACAAATGGAAGGACAGGTTGATCAAGGCAGGGTTTGTGGATGTTCAGCAAGATATCCGAAAGGTATGTAACCTGTCATCTGGTTCTTGTCCCGTTTTCCTGAGTGTTGAATATAGTTGCCTATCGGGCCTTGGCCGAAGGATCCAAAGCTTAAGGAACTTGGTCGTTATCAAGCTATCCAAGAGTCAAAGGTCATCGACTCGTACACGCCTAAACTGTTTGAGTATGCGCTTGGTTGGAGTGCAGAAGAGATCCAGGTGTTGATGGCGCAGGTTAAGAATGAGCTGAGAAACCCGGGTATTCATCTTTATCTCCCTGTCTATTTTGTTTGGGGCAGGAAACCTTAGTTGAGCTTGGACATGGTACTGAGCTGTGCATCATCAAATAAAGTCTAATTATATACATGGTAAGGGCTTTTGGCGCCTCGCTTGTCATACACGTTACATTTCCTCCAACGCCTAGATCTAATATCCGAAACATTATACTTTGTAAGTCTTGCTGACTGCACTTTGGCCGCTCGCGCTGCGAGCATCATCCGGACTTAGTCGCTCATGGGAAACGCGAATATGAGTCACCAGCTCGATCTCATCATCTCTCACGCCCCATTTAGCGTACTGCGACGCAGGGGTCTCGGCATTCTGGCCTCTTCCGGTGATCTTTGTGTGAACGCCATAACCGCTGGGTTGGTTCGACGAAGAGCGATTTGTAGAGGATTTCGATCGCATAATGAATCTTCGAAGGCCAGGAAGGCACACGACTATAACAGCGGTACTCATCTCGGCGAGAGATAAGGTATCTACATACTAGGTTAGCCGAAGATTATTATATACCAGGGATTAAAAGAGAGACATACTGCCAGACTGGTCATCAAGCTCAAAGTCAGTGGCATTGTAGGCAATGAATCGGGACAGGCTGACTATCAACGTAATAGCACCTAAAGAGAAAATGCCAATGAGGGCGATCTTTTGTTTTCGGTGGAGTTTCAGATGTTTGAGCAGAAAGAAGGGGTAGAAAAAGACTATTGGCGGTCACGTTAGCTGAACTGTTCCCAGTGAGTAGCAGGCATTAAACATACTTAGTAAATCCGTTGAGAAGTTGAGACCCCATTGAACACAGAAAGAAGCATATGAGTTCCATGCTGACTTGAGCTGGTTTTCGATAGACCTAATATGTGTTAGTCAGATGATGAGACAGGTAGCGCCAGTTGACTTTACCAATTGTCAGAAAACGGTAAACAGATAAGAGTGTTTACAAGCACTGATACAAGTAAAGCGCAACCAAGATAAATCGTGATTACAAGCAATACGCGTCGGAGGGATCCTGAGATCCCAGGGATTAGTTTCCAATAAAATAAGATAATAGATATCTTGGGAAAATAAATCCCAGTATCGAAGAAGTACTCTGCAACTAGTACTATCTGCACTCAGTCAGCTTTACAAATCTCTTTCACGCGACCATGCAATATCATACCTTAAGATACTCTACTGAATTGACTACAAGTTCAGAGCCAATTGCAGGATTATCGATGAGAATTCGAAGTGCAAGAGTCGAGCAGATAAACCATCCTAAGCTGAAGACCCAACCTAGCCATGCAAAAATATCAGGCAAGCTAAATAAAGCCTGCTTCATTAAAAAGTTCGCCCAGCATCGTAGGATCAGTACCACTAATGCTAAGACGAGCAGCACTGCTTGAATACCCTGAAGAAATTAGTTACGAAAACAAGAAAAGAGAGGAAAAGGCAGAAAATTACAATAGAAGTGTTGGTATCCATCGAGACGCTCGCTAGGTAGAGCGACCCGAGTCTCTGGTTCTACAGCAAGACTGAAAAGCAAGCAAGGACAAGAAGGACATGGTTTGGCAGCAGAGGTTGGACAAAAATGAGTTGGGGGACGTGCAGTATATTTAACTATCAAGGTTTAACTTAAGCTAAATGTTACCAATCAATCATGGAGCTTAGAGCTGGGCTAAGCTAGTAGAGCGCTATCGTCGGGAGGGTTGGGGGCTCGAGCACTTGCGGTCTTGCACGTGGCGAACAAAGATAAGAGGGTAGGAGGGATCAAAAGTCCAGTTTCATAATTTTAGGACCGAAGATATCCACTGCCCTTGAAAATTCGGACTTTTACCCGATGGGCTGAGTCTTAAGAATGCATTTGCCCCCCACCTCCAAAAAAGGGGGAAATGGCTTTGGAACCCACTGAGTTTAACCTTAACTCCTGTGGACTTGACATAAAACACTACAGCGTCCATAATAATAGTGTACCTTCCTGTCAATCATTGAGGCGCTCATGAGTCTCTAGTCATCTTACTTAAAACCACCACTGTCAGATCAAGAGCACGGCATGGGATTGGTGGGTTAAAAATTAACCAGCATCCAGACTCCGAACAAAGCGCAATCGACAGCCACGAAAAATTGTACCTGAATCAAGGTCAAGGCACTTCGAATATGGGTTAATCTAGATAAAGCCTTGACTAGTACGGATATAGATAGAGTACGCGGACTTCGCGAATCGCAATTGGTGCATGCAGATCCCGGTGGCTCCGACGCAGGACCAACCTGAAAGGCGAATTACTGCGAGTCATGTCATATTCTCTATAGTTAGCAGCGTCAGGGACCTACTTAGTTAGGCAGTAGCACCGATGAGCTAACGGACGCTACAGGACCAACAGCTTACGAGATCTAAAATGCAAGGACTCCAAGGAAGAAAAGCCCGCCAGACTTTGGCCAGAATTGCGGATGTTTTGCTTTATCTGATCAACAATGGACCATGGGCTCCTCGGGTCAACATTTGGGCGGGGAGTTCCGCGGCTCCACCGGCAGAAGTTGGGCGAACGAGGCTAGTGAATCATGACAGCCTACGTATGCGCGCCGCGGTAGAGCGAGCGATGGTTTAATTACTTTTAGGGTGAATTCGTATATAAACAAACTCCCTCCTTCTCGCTCTCGGAAATGCTGATCCTGGACACTCTCGTTACCAAAACCCGCCAACATGAAGCAATCACCAGCACAGCTTCTCACTGTCCTTACAGCTTTCTTTACTGCGGCCGAGGCAGCCACCCTCCCGCCTCGAGATAAAGGCACCTGCAAAAAGACCAAGGTTGCAATTCTCGGAGCTGGTGTTGCCGGTATCGCCGCAGCCCAGAACCTGACCCAAGCCAAAATCACCGACTTCCTTATCGTCGAGCATAATGACTATATCGGAGGTCGCCTGCGAAGTCAGCAATTTGGCCGAAATGCCAAAACTGGCAAGCCATACACCATCGAGCTAGGAGCCAATTGGGTCGAAGGCATCGGATCGCTCGAGACGCACGAGAACCCCATCTGGAAATTGGCGCAGAAGCACGGTTTGAAAACAACTTATGCCGACTACGATGCCCTCAAGACGTTTGACCACGAGGGCGCCAAGAACTGGACCGACAAAATCGCCGAGCTTGATGAAGCTTTTGAGAATGCGTCGGGCGAGTCCGGTGAAATCTTACTGGATAACCTACAGGACTTGTCTGCTCGAGCTGGTCTTCGTACTGGAGGCTGGAGACCCGATAAGAACGATATGTATGCCCAGGCAGCAGATTGGTGGGGATGGGACTTTGAGGCTGCCTGGACGCCTGATGAGAGCGGTCTTGTTTTTGGCGTCGCTGGAGACAACGCCACCTTTGGTTATTTCAGCGATATCAGTAACCTAGTTATTGACCAGCGCGGTTATAACTATTTCCTTAAGCAGGAAGCTAAAACTTTTCTCAAGGAGAACGACCCACGACTCCTGCTGAAGACTACGGTTGAGGGTATTGAGTATAACAAGAAGGGTGTCAAGGTTACAACCAAGGATGGCGGCTGCATTGAAGCTAGCTATGCTATCTGTACTTTTTCCCTTGGTGTATTGCAGAAGGACGTTGTCGAGTTTAAACCCAAGTTGCCTCATTGGAAGCAGAGCGCTATCGACCAATTCGCGATGGGTACATATACCAAGATCTTCATGCAATTCAATGAGTCATTCTGGGATACCGATGCTCAGTATCAGCTCTATGCCGATCCCATTGAGCGTGGGCGTTATCCTCTGTTTCAACCGCTCAATGGAAAAGGTTTCCTCGAAGGATCTAACATCATCTTCGCAACGGTCACCGGCGAACAGGCCTACCAAGTCGAGAGACAAACAGACGAGGAGACTGAGGCGCAGGTCGTGGAGGTTTTGCAGTCCATGTATCCTGATAAGAAGGTCCACAAGCCTACAGCATTTTCCTACCCTCGCTGGAGCACCGAACCGTAAGTTGATCAACAACCCCTGACCCGTCTGTAACTAACATAACCTGTCTAGCTGGGCGTATGGATCATATAGCAACTGGCCTGTAGGCATGACTCTCGAGAAGCACCAAAATATACGTGCTAATGTCCAACGCCTCTGGTTTGCCGGCGAGGCTTGTTCGACTGAATTCTTTGGTTTTGTCCATGGTGGCTATACCGAGGGTCGTGAGATTGGACATAGAATCGGAAAGATTATTAATGGAGAGGCTGGCGACGATGAATTTGACATGGAGAGGTATGAAGTTCTGCACGGAACCACTCACAAGGACGAGTATAACGATGAGAACGGCTGGCTGTTTCCCTACGATGTTGACGGTGACAACTGATCACATCACGTCTCAGACATTTACTGTACATATTCATAGACCAGGGTCTAGGATGCTACGAGCATATACACAAATTTTCTAATATATCTTCTATTACAATTGAGAGTACAACTTTTCTCATTCTACTCTCTGATTGAGCACAAGTCGATCGCAGACATGATCCAACTCATGGACAAAACACTCTAGACCGTATTATAGATATCTAGACACCTTCAAGTGTAGGGTTTCAAGAAGTAACTATCGATGTGACTGCGCTCTTGAAAGCTGGTATACGCATACATCAACATGGAAATAACGCTCTGTATATATCCAAAAAGATACCAAATTCTTCCTAATGAAACATGACAGTAGATCGCCAGCCCAGGAACCAGACCACGGAAGTCGCCGTTCGTGTAACAGTTATTATATGGTAAGTCAACATTCTCCTGTCGAACTCCCCTTGGCGAAATTTTCCCGTGAATTTAAAGCCTCGATTACTTGAGTAATGTGAAGGGCTCGGGGAAGTAGGAGAGTTCCAGGCCCCATAGACGCAATGGACGGAGGAGGTACGAGAGGCCGGACTCTACAGTGTAGTATGCAAGCGGAAACGGCAGTGCTTTCTTATAGACTTGTTATTCTCCGTATCCTGATGCCCTAACAGAAGAAGTATCTCATGCCAACTTAAAACGCCCTGTATCTCCCAGCCTATTCAACCACATCTCAACATCGGAAGACACGCCCCTAGCAAACTCATCATCAACCGTTCCAACTTGCCAAGCATTACTTATAACCAATTCCCCACCTTTGGATAACATTCAGAGTCAATGCTGCTCCGAAAGAAGGCGAGCTCTGAGCGAAACTGGCACCATCGATACTCCACTTGCCCTCACCATCGCCGTTCTCCGGAAGTCTACCTTGGATGACGCCCAAGTTGCTTAATTCAAAGGCATGCTCGCGCGTCTTGCTAAGGCCTTTGAAGTATGACGGCCAATCACCAATGAACTTAGCCAAGCCCACCGTATCATTCTTGGTACCCTGACTCAGCTTCGCCAGCAATCCTTCTCTTATGGTTCTAGCAACGTCCCAAAGGGCATCCTCAAGATTTGAATCTAAATCGGGGTTCGCTTTGGCATCGCTGAACCGCTGGCGGATGGTTGAAACAAGACCCTTTTCAAAGATAAAGGGCCAGTAGGCATAACAGTTCATAACCGTCTTGTTACAATCAATATCAGATTTTGCAACTTGGAATTGCCTGAAACAAATAGGTGTTCCGCATGAGAATGCTCGCGCCGTGTCCTCAGAGAGTCTCGTCGCTATTGATACCATGAGGAGTGTGTTTAAAAGTGCAGTCAAGGTTGTCTCATGCATTCGACAAGCGTCCAATACTGACGGGAAGGCTTCTTTTGTAACCCTTATCCATGAAAGTCGAGTCTTTGCTGGTTCAGCGAAAATAGGCGCCCAAGTCGCCGTGTGAGGTTTAGCTGATAATTGCGGAAGAAACTCGCGGCTTAGTTCTGATACAATGTAGCCTAGAGAGATAGGAAGATCTATTAATTGACCCATCGGAGGTGTGTGGGGAGTAGCAGGAACGTCAAAAGATCGGTTCTCCAGAGTGATACTGTTGGATTCTGGCGTATTAAGACAAGCGAGAAAAGTATCGTGAAATATCTTTCCACTCTTTCCATCACCTGCCGAATGATCCCATGCAAATACGACATCCATGAACTTTGTCCCAGACAACTGAAGTATCACCGCCCTCCAGCAGGGCTGTCTCTCGAGGTTGAGGTATGGGTCATTGACCTGCCGTTCCAGGACCTCACTAAGAGAATTCTCGGTGTCTTCAGACGGTCCAGACCATGTTATATGGTTGTTAAAGTCGATACGATCTAGGCGAACCCAGAGCGGTGATTTGGTGTTATCATCGATCCGACCGACGGTTAAAGCTGGATGTTGAAGAATGGCACGTGCAAATGCACTCTCAATTGCATGTTTAAATGAGTCTGTATCCAAGGCCAAAAGTGCTTCTGGTATAACGTAGCGGCAAGATAGAGCGCATCCGATATAAATTCTTAGTAAATGCTGAGCGCTTTGAAAGCATTCGCTGGTGGTTATTAGCTTTACCGTCAACGAAAGTGAAGATTTAACCCGAACTTAGGACTTAGTTTTCTCAGGATTCTTGCTTCCTCATCCGGGCCTCTAGAGCTCTTCTGCCCAAAAAACCTGGCAATCATGTTGGCAGGTGATTTTTATTTGAGATAAAGAAATGAATACAGATGAGCTAACAAATCCGAGCGGCAAAGGCGATTCATATGTTGGTTTGTTGAAAAGCGCATCAGAAAGCCGAGCCCAAAAGAAATGTGCTTGGGGGCTTGTGAGAGGATGCTTATCCAGCCCAATCGGATCGAGCCATTCTTTTCACTGGCGTGGTTTTTCGCTCCCCCTTTTATTAGTGCTGACGCATAATGGATCCAGTTGTACGCTTCGGGATACCGATTAATTACACCAGAATTCAGGGTAAATAAGACCTAGACAGAAGTAGAATATTGCTTTACATCTTTACAATCAACTTTTAAGAAGTAAATAAAATACGTCTCTAATTAGGTCTTGGGATAAATTTTAATAATTAGTAATTAATGCTATCTATAATAGATATGAAACAGAAATTTAATAGATATTACCTATATGTTAAGAGATAAAAAATGATGAGTAATTTGTATGTCAAGGGTGCCTATATTAGACTTCTAGACAGTATCTTATTTGAGCTTTTTAGTATGTACTACTACCTACCCTGGTGTTGAGGGGATTGCTATCTTAAGACGCCAGCTACCTATGCAACCCACATGTATCCCGGACCGTTAAGAAAGGTTGTGTACTTCAAGACTCTTCTGTTAACTCTTAGGCTCTTACTCTGCTAGGCCCGAACCTGGAGGTTGAGTAATAAATAACATCCAGTTACTAAGAGGATAGCAAGTCAAATACGGCGTGAAGTAGCATCGTTGAAGACGAATACCTCTAGGTTATGAGTTGTTCTTATGCCTAGGAGGAATCGGGAGGGCGAAAGTAATTTCTGATAGCTAAGATAACTTGATGCGGCTAAGATAGTAAAGCCTTAGCTCTACCTGTAGATGCGATACTTTGATATGCCAGACCTGGAGCTCAAAAGGGGCATTGAAGATTGTTATCAGGCCAGCGGTAAACTCGGGTCTGCCGTACGATATGATTTCCTCCCATATGAAGGGTCTTGATTCATGACTTATTATGCTTAAGCCTGCTGCCAGCTGTGAGATGCCATTCGCTTTCCCTCAGTTCAGAGGTGCCATTCTTGATCTCTGTCACAAATCCTAATTGCAAACACGGTGTTGCTCCTCACATTCTGATGACGAGTCGACTAATCAAAGGAATATCGTTAATGTCATTTCGGACCACGGGCAATTTGATCAGAGTAAAGCGCCAAGTTCTCTGTGCTGATATACCTTAAGGTCTGAATGACGCATCACAAATGCAGACAACACGACAAGAAATCAGATCGATATCATCGCGCGTTCAGCCGCCACATAGACGACTCCGATCCCGACAATCGCACTGCGCATTTAGCAGAACTCAGGAAGTAATCACAAAGCACTCACCAGCGGCTTAATTGTCCGCTCTTGTGCAACACCAGCTTCGCTTTATTCTTCCATTGCTAAACTCCCATTGCATCAAGAAATCGCCATCAATTCTATATAAAGCCTTAATAACTAGTCAAAGTCATTATCCATAATGCTTAAGTTCAAGGATGTAAATGGAGGCGCAACAGTAAAGTCTGCGAAAATCACTTCTGGCAGAATGTATTATAATAGTCATGATGGGCTCCAATCCGTCTGTCTATTCAGTTCCCTGGCAAATAGTAATAAGCTGCAGCCACTAGATCTGGCAACGGAAAGCCTCAGCTCTTTGTATAGTCTTTTGCTAGTTGATAAACCTCCTAATCTTATATAGTATCATATTCTCAAATTAAGGCACCAGCGTCTCTATGTCCGCATTCTTTCGGAAACTAAACCTAAAACTCCAAGATACTAACATTGTGGCTTGATATTCTGCTTCACCTGACCGCCCGTCATCTCATAAACCCCGCTCAACCTGCCAGATCGATATCTATCACGGAAGAATGCCAAGCCTTTCTTCTATCTCGCCCCATAACAATGGTCGATCCCATTTCCATCATCGGCCTAGTAGGCCAGATTTCAGACCTTATCCAGCGAGCCTACAACTACGGCAAAGCAGTCCACGATGCCCAAAGTGACATGCGTAAGCTCTATACTGAGCTTCTCGCTCTCAAGGGTGTGTTAGAGCAACTCGAGAAACTAGATATCGCATCAGCAGAACCGCACATAGCCGATCTAAAACGCTGGAAAGAGTTTCGCAAGACGTTATCTTCGACTTCGGACCTTGTAAGTCGTCTTGCCGACAATTTGAATAAGAAGCAGACATCTTCTCGTCGAATGAATGCGTTTTTGTGGCCGTGGGTGAAAGATGATGTGAAGGCTGATATTCAGGATCTTGAACGTGTCAAAACTTGGTTTATTGTGATGATGATGGCTGAGAACTCGTGAGTTCTTTAATATCTCTGGCCTAAGATTGAGTGTCTCTGATCGCATCTAGGATGCAAATGGAAGTCTTGATGATTGAGTCGCACGAGATTTTGAATGTCGTTAGAGAAGGTCGAGAGAGAGGGAGGCTCAATGATGAGGGTCTGTAATCAATCATAAGACACTTCGCTACAGCTTACGTTTTGAACAGAAGAAAAAAGAAAAAAGATCAGAGAGTGGATACAACCGTTCAGTCCCCAACGACTTCATGCCAAGGCCATCAAAAAGAGGATGGAGGATACTGGGTCATGGTTCCTGGACGGCGACTTCAAAATTTGGATGAATGGTGATGCAGGCACGCCAAGAATCCTCTGGCTTCGCGGCAAGTGTAAGTCAATAAGCCTTAGATGTGCTAAAACTTGCACTCCTTTTAACCCATATTTAAATAGCCGGTTCTGGAAAAACGACATTGCAGTAAGTCGGATTGAATATTTCCTCCCCTAATGCTGAAGCAAATACTAGTGCCGCTGCCGTCGATCAACTCAAGTCACATCAAGACGGAAACCCCAAGATTGGATGTGCGTTCTTCTACTGCTCCTTCGATGACAGAGAGTCTCAACAGCCTGTCAATATCCTGGGGTCTATATTTTATCAACTCTCAGAACGACATCCCGAAGCGCTAGAAGGTGTCGACCAACTGCGTAAATCCGGAGAAGTCTTGGGTGAGAGTGCCCTACTCCATCTCATTTCGGAGCACGTGTCAAACTTTGACAGATTCTACATATCAGTTGATGCTATTAATGAGAGTTTCAGCTGCGTTGAAGTTTTTGAGACGCTTCTACAGATCGTTACCAATAACCCAAACGTACGACTTTTTATGACAGCCATATCGACCTGCTCACATTGGCTAGAAGATCTGCAACTGGAACAACCACCAGAGATGATCGAGGTAGATATGGGTATAGGTGATGTTGATAGAGATATCGACTTCTACATCACTAGGAGAATAAGCGAGGAGCGTCTGCTCAGACGACTGAGTAACGATACAAAACTAGAGTTGCGAGAGAAAGTACTCGGTAACGCAAGAGGAATGTGAGCTCACCTTTACCATGACGTCGTATGTGTCTTTAATCTAACGTTTCCAGGTTTCGGTACGCCCAGTGCCAACTCGAGTCCCTCAGTACTCTCCGAACAGCAAAGATGGTTTTCAACGCCCTATATAATCTCCCAAAGGATATTTACGAAGTCTACGAAAGGATCCTGCTTAGCATCCCTGAAACAGATAGACTTCTCGCCAGAGAATCGCTCTTCTTCCTCTCCGTAGCGCTGCGACCCATTACCATACAAGAACTAGCAGAAGCTGCAGTCCTAGACGATTATAATACACGTATCGACGAGGAGTGCAGACTGCCTGAGCCCATGGTGTTGCTAGAGATCTGTCAAGGCCTTGTCGACTACGACGCAGCAACAGGCGTGGTTACGCTGGCACATTCGTCGGTTAGGGCGTACATAACCTCGAGTCACACGCGTGAGGGCGATATTGCTTGGTTCAGTTATGACATCCCCGGTATACATGCCGATATCGCCAATAAGTGTTTATTATATCTCCTTCTGGAGCATTTCCAAGACGGCTTCTGCACCGACGACGAGCTTGAGAAGAAGTTTGAAGACTATCCTCTTCTTCGCTATGCCTCTCAATATTGGCCACTTCACGCAAGGTTAGCTGAACGCGAAGCGCGCTACGAGACGTCTGCCATGGTTTTTTGTCTAAGCCATAAGAAACCTGGTGGCGGCAACTTTAGCTTCTGGGTTCAGTGCCTGATGCCTCACACATCGAGGGACACTATCACGGCGAGCCAGCCTCTATACTACGCCTCTTCCTTCGGACTTACGGATCTCGTCAAAAGTCTTCTGACTTCTGAAGGTGTAGATGTTGACGCTCGGGGTGGCCGTTACAAATCCAGTGCGTTGCATGTAGCATGCTACAGAGGCCATGTTGAGATAGCCCGTCAGTTGCTTGAGTGCGGCGCAGATACTAATCTTCTCGACAGCGATGGTCGCACCGCGCTATTCTGGGCAAAAAAGTTGGGACGAAGCGATATTGTTGATCTTTTGCAGGACCCCAAATATGCACAAACTAAAGGACATACAGTTGTGACACTCTCAGATCTTCCAGAGTATATCGACTATCCGATGTGGTTCTGTTGTGCCTGCAATGGAGGACCTGGACGAGGAAGATTTAACAATTGTTGGGGATGTAGTCACGAGAGGTGCGAAAAGTGCATCAAAGTGGCTGGTCTGGAGGATGTTGAGAAGATTCCAGACTCACTAAGTCGCTGGGTATGTTGCAACTGTGAGGCCGGACCTTCAAAGGTGGAGACGAAAGAATGCCGGGCTTGTGAACATGAGAAGTGCCGAAGATGCTGGGTGTTTAATTCATCTATCTAAAAGAACTGCGGACAGTCAAGGATTGCAGATTGTTCGGAGCAATTGTGATTAGACATGCATATCTGTGCGAATACTATGTATATACAGAACAATCAAATGATAAAAAAGTCATATAATATGTTTCGCATCCTAAGACCCTAGTCCAAAAACAGGACCAGACTTACTATAGTACTCTGCCACATCATCTGCAAGCGTCTCAGGCCTTTCCCAAGCAATGAAATGTCCTCCCTTTTGATGTTGTCTCCAGAACTGGATGTTACAGGTCTCGGACAACCAATCTCGAGGATTCAACCAAAGCTATGAAAGATGTGTCAGTAAGTTAAGTCTGGTTATGAAACTAGGTTAGTTCGACGACTGACCTCCTTTGGGAATAAAGATCCTCCAACTGGCTGAGAAATGTATCTCCCCAACATACTGTCTGAATTATTGTTTAAAACGGCCTCTGCCTCCTTATAAATCTGCATCGCCGCGCTGGGACTACCTAGGTAATGAATGAAAGCCCAGTGAATGAGCTCCTCCTTTGTCCAAGGATACCCGTCCGTCCAGGCCCGGAGCTTTCCGACAAACCAAGCAAGCATTCCGACTGGAGAGTCATGCAGGGCGTAACCCAGTGTAACGGGTTTCGTCTCTTGGATACGTTGATATCCGCGCTAGAGTTAGGAACATTGGGTTAGTCTGCTTCAATGAATTCAAAGGGTGATTACGTCGGACTAAAGCTTACCTCTTCTGTCGCAAACCAATGAGTTCTCTCTAGGTTTTTGAGTTCCTGCTCCGTATAGGCATTCTTCTGATATCGGGCATATTTCTCGGGGGCCTTTTTGGAATCTGGGGGCAGAGCAAGGAACATGTTGATATGGATCGCTTGCACGGCGTCAGGATGATTGAGTGCCATATACCTTACAATGGATGATCCCCAATCGCCTCCCTGTTACATCCATCATTAGATTACCGGTCATGGAAGGTCATTAGTTGTTTTTCGCACCTGGCAAACATATTTCTCATACCCAAGCCTCTTCATTAGCAGGGCAAAACAAGCTGCATGCTGCTCCAATCCGAAACCGGCCTTTTTAGAGTACTGGCTGAACCCGTAGCCTGGAATCGAAGGGGCCACTACGTGGAAAGCTTGCTTGCCCGCTGGGGGGTCAACTAATAGAGGGAGAATCTTGGTTGCCTCAAGAAATGACCCTGGCCTATGGACAAGTTAGCGAGACCTTCGAAACAAATGGAGAGTAGTCCAGTACCAGCCATGAACGAAAATAAGGGGGATAGCATCTTCTTTGGAAGATCTATGGTGAAGGAAGTGAATATCAAGAGGCTCAAAGCCATCGACTTGTATGGGGGTCTTGAAATGGTTGAATGTGTTGAGGAATACCTCGTATTTTCGCCAATCATACTCATCGCGCCAAAATTCGACGACTTCTTTGAATGCTGAGTGCCCAATTTCTAGGTCGTTCCATTCCACATCCGCCATACCGCTATCTAATCGAGCGTACTTGAGTTTGATTTTGACCTCTTCGAGCAAGCTGTCAGGGACATGAATCTAATTAAAATGGTCATTAGTCAGGTCAGTGACATGGGTCGTTCTATTTGGCCCACCTTGAACGGAGCAATTTCAGCCATATTGCTAGGTGTGATGGGAAGGCTATGAAGTAACGTGGTTTCTAGGAAATGGATAGAAGTTGCAGGGCGGACGGAAACTGAAGGAGGAAACTCAATGCAGCAGAGACGAGGTTGTCAGATTACCATGTCATTATTTATGCTGCGTTAGGTTAGGCAGAATAGCATACTACAAAAGCCACTTCCAATTAGTAAAGCTTAACCCCTCTTCTGGTGACTGCATGAGATCAAAAGCTACATGTCATCGCCTACATATCTACCACCTCGGCTACGCCATCCTTTCTCAAGGCAGTCGTAAAGACCGCTTGGAATGTCTCCATCAAGGGAAATTTAGAATTTAATCGCTTAGGCTTTGAACATGTGAGTCATGACAACTGTTGACATTTGTAAGCGGCCTTCTGTTGAAACTCGGCCTCCGTTTAGCGTTGCTTCGCTTCTAACTTCCTTCTACAATGCATCAAGATAGCGCAAGCTGCTGTACCCCGCGTTTCTGTGCGTTTATGTGGCTGAGCTTGCATAGAGAACTTAGTTGGGAAGCTAGACCGTAAGGAGTTGACTCCCCCAACTCCTTCGGGAATTGGCGGTCAAACAGGCCGCAAGACAATCTCTGGAGGTCAAATCATAGGAAATACGACGAACGTAAGCGAGAAATGGGTACAATTATTTGACAGGGTATGTCTGTGACGACACCTTGGAGTTACTTTCATGCACTACGTTGGATCCAATTTGACCACTTTTTTATCCATGGCCTTGGTGCTCCCGAAATTCGTGGATGGCAATTATAGCCCTTCCTGTAACCCAGGCGCTTATCGGCTGACCTATACACTCATGTAGTGCCCAGCGACTTTATTCTAGTCTCGGCCACAAACCGTAACGTATTCCTCAAAGATGTCTGACGTGGAGGTTCGGTTCAATGTGCTGAACATGAATTCCCGCGCGGCATATTCTCTTGATGTGCAAATGGGAACTCGTATGGAAACCTTGAAATGGTGTGACTAACTTGCACTACTAATCGATTCATTCTGGCCCTTTCTTGTGCAAGAGCTTTGCATAAGGATACAGAGCCCCGGGGTATATCTACTGGCAACAACAGCCACTTTCAACTTCCTGTTAAGCGACTGGGCTTATTTACGTAGGGAAATCCGAACGTGGAAAGAGATAAGGTGCCAATTATTGCCTCCTTAGTTCAAAGTATTGCGCCTTGTGCCAAATATATGCCAGATCAACTTGATGCACATAGTCTAGAGAGAAAGATCGCCAAGGCCAATCGTGTTGATGTCTTGTGAGAGCTAATTCGATGATAACTTAGTGGCTCATGTCTCTGCAGCGATAATAGCTCTAAGCTTCGGGTGTTAACTGTAATTAGTTCGGAGTCCTGCACGACACGTTCTATATCACACCTGAAGACCTGGAAACTTATAGTAGTCCGCCAATGAGACGGATTACGAAAGATATGGCATTGAAGTCGAGTTGTTGCAACAGTGAAACCATACACTTGTAAAAGATAACTTGATAAAACTATCTTGACGCTGAATCTGGAATTTTCAATACTGATGACGCTTATCCGACCGTGCTATACAAAGCTACTCATGGCGAGACTTCCATTCGCGGTCGAACCGGGTCAAAGCTCGTTGCGCCGTGGGAACACAGTCCAAAGCCTTGATAGATATGCGAGAAGGCAGACTCAACATGTAGAGCACTGACTGGGCAAGGTCCTCAGCAACCAACGGGTCATAGCCCTGGAAGAACTCGTCCATAGCGCCTTGGTCATATTGAACCCTCTGGAGGTGAAAGTGGGTGTCAACACAGCCAGGTCGAAGAACCAGAACCCGGATATCTGACCCAGCTGTCTCCATTCGGAGACTATTGGTGAAACCTTCGAGAAAGGCCTTGGATGCATGGTAGACTGCCTCGCCATTAAATGGGGGGCATTCCAGTCCAGTTACAGACGAGATGTTAATAATAGTGCCTCTTTTCCGTTCCCACATAGAATGATTCAAGATAGCATGCGTCGCATACATGACACCGTTGATGTTAGTACCTGACATTTGAGTAATTTGCTCAACAGGGATCTCCCAGAACCGTCCAGGGGCACCGAGAGCTAGTCCGGCCTGAAAAATAGTTAGAAATAGCCCTAGGAACGTTTTGTATGCTACAGGCATAAAGACACTGCACTGACATTGTTGATAAGGATGTCAATTTGACCAATCTCGGCGATAGCTGCCTTGACAGCATTTTCGACATCGAGTTGCTGCTGAAGATCCACGGGATACACTCCAACCTTGACATTAGGGAACTTGGAGGTGATATTTTCTCGGACCGTCTCGAGCTTATCCTACACCAATGATACTGATTAGCACACACAAGCATAAGTTATAAGAGGCGGGTTAAGCGTACCTTGCTTCGGGACACGAGGGCGAGATTGACGCCTTGCTCAGCCAAAGCAACAGCGATAGCTTCACCAATGCCCATAGAGGCTCCGGTCTACCCATGAAATTAGCAGACTGCAGATACAAACTGAGGAGTGGGGGTGGCTGACAATGAAGGCAGTCTGTCCTTTCAAAGACTCCATCTTGATCAAAAAAGGCGATTTGTTTGTAGTGTTGAAAATCCGTCTAGAGAACTAAGTTGCGGCATCAATTACCATGCAGTACCCAAGGTGATGGATATATACTCAAAAAGAAGTTTCGAGCTCGCTGGCTTTTTGACCTACCTCAGAGAACCATTGAGCTCTAGGCCTGAAGCATGAATGCTGGTGACGTCGACGCTTGAACTGGCGGCGCTTGCAGTTGACTTTTCGGGTGGAAATGGGGATAGCGCGAAGTTCGTATAGGATCCGAATACTCGGGAAATGTAGGCAGCAGTTGCAAGCGCAAGCCACCAAAATGCTAAGCTCACCGGGCTTCAGCCACGCAAAATGGGAGGCCTTCGAGTGAGCAAATCGTGAAGAAATGCAGGAATAAGCGTAAGATGGGAAATTTTATGTCTATGTATTTAATGCTTCATGTGTTCTGCAAGAGTCTTGTCTACGGGAGATCCCAAAGCATCGCAACGATCTCTTGTCACTGCTCCCTGTCTCGCATCAACCTCCCAACGATGGCCGCACAAAGCCCGTATCTGAAGTTTAAATCCTCTGGCCAGGCAATTCCTCAAGTCGGATTTGGCCTCTGGAAGGTAGCCCCTGAAAATGCGGAAGAACTTGTCTACGAGGTATTGTGGATCTCGCTGTTCGATATTGTCTTGAATGCGACACTGATTTTTATTTTTCTGCAACATCTAGGCCATCAAGTCTGGTTACAGACTGTTCGATGGTGCCTACGATTACGGAAACGAAAAAGAAGCGGGCGACGGCATCCGACGGGCCATTGACGAAGGCGTTGTCAAGAGAGAAGATATCTTCATCACCACGAAACTATGGAATACGTGTCATCAGAAGTAAGTGTTTGAAGGCTTGATCAACAGCACTATTCTGACAGGACACCAGGGACCGCGCCATCAAAATCGCCACCCAACAGAACGAAGAATGGGGTCTTGGATACATTGACTTGCTTCTTATTCACTTCCCCGTTGCTCTGGAGTATAACCCGGACTGCACAAGGGTATGTTTAGCCCGTATCATTATTCATTGGTCATGCGCAAACTGACCAGGCCAGGGATGGTATTACGATGGGGAGTCGCAAGTGAAGCTGGAGCCTATTCCCATTCGCGAGACATGGGAAGCCCTCGAAGAGCTCCACGCTCGTGGTATCGTGAAGAACATAGGCGTATCCAATTTCAACTCCCAAGCAATTCTTGACATCTTTACATATGCCAAGGTAAAGCCGAGCATGCTGCAAATTGGTGAGCCCGATAATGAAAACTATAGCGACCAATTGCTAATTGTGCTACGAGAACATCATCCTTATCTCGTACAGCAGAATCTGATCGACTTCTGCAAAGACCAGGGGATGCTTGTCACCGGATACAGCTCCTTCGGTCCGCAATCGTTCCTCGAGCTTCCTCCAAGCTTCCCTACCAAGGCCGCCAAAACACCGTCCCTCTTCGAAGCGCCCCTCATTCTCGAGCTCGCCTCCAAGTACAGCAAGACCCCCAGCCAGGTTCTTCTGCGATGGGCCACGCAGAGAGGCTTGTGCGTCATACCAAAGAGCAATAGGAAGGAGAGGATGGCGCAGAACCTTGACGTTACCGGATTTGAGATGGAGCAGGCCGATCTGGCTAGGATTGCGGACCTTGATATGGGTCTGCACTTTAATGATCCTGGTGTATACTTGGTCAACCAACCGATTCGAATTTTCACTTAGGCAGTTGTAGCCGATAGATCAATTATTTGTCGTATTGAACGAACCATTATGTGCGTTTCGTGGTAGACTGCGGGCGGAGGGTGGTGGAGGGCCACACACACCACGGCATGCAAGTCTTAGCCTATCGCGCGAAAGACTACGGGTTATCTCCACTCTGCTTTGAAATCGAAACACTGAGAAAAAATCCTGCACTAGTGGAAACTCGTAATACATAAATCACCTCCTTGTGCCGTGCATAAACATGCTTCATATGACTTGAATCACCGCCGAGAAGAGCTTGCACCCTTGCATACATAAGTAAAAGCCGACAATACCCGTTTTGTCACAGAAAACCCCTCCGAAAATTCCTTTTGCAATGTTCAACGCGGAAGAGACTGCTGTCATCACTGGCGGAGCATCAGGTATCGGCCTCGCCATTGCTAAGAAATGTTTTGGCAAGGGCATGAAAGTTCTCATCGCCGATAGGAATACGACTCTCCTAGAAGAAGCAAAAGCTAGTCTTGGCGAGTCCCTACTGACCTTTTATCTGGACGTCACAAAGCTTGAAGACTGGGAAAAGCTCAAGCAACAGGTGACTCATGAACTTGGAGGTACTACCACTGCCATGTCTATTTTTACTGGTTAGATAATTGGCAGAGCACTAACTGATAGATAAACAGGTCGCGTCGATCTTCTCGTCCTGAATGCCGGTATTCAGCCTCCCTCGAACTGGAATGACCCAGAGGTTTTCCGAACGATATTCGACGTGAACCTATTCGGCGTCATCAATGGCATCACCACGATGCTTCCCGTACTAAAATCGCAAGCCAACTCATCCATCGTCATAACTGGGTCCAAGCAGGGTATCACAAACCCGCCTGGAAACCCTGCCTACAACGCCAGCAAAGCAGCTCTCAATTCTGTCGCTGAGCAATTGTCATACGATCTCAGAGATACACCGACCAAAGTTCACCTACTTGTGCCGGGGTGGACATTTACTGGCCTAGGAGGGGGTTCTCCGAGCAGTCAGAGGCCTAAGCCCCCTGCTGCGTGGACCCCAGAGCAGCTGGCCGATTTCATGGAAGATAAGATGAGGAAGGGGGATTTCTACATCATCTGTCCTGACAATGAAGTCACGGAGGAGATGGATAGGAAGAGGATTCTTTGGTCTGCGGGCGATCTTGTGCATGGTAGGCCGGCTTTGAGCCGTTGGCGAGGCGAGTTCAAGGACCAAGTGAATGATTGGATGGCTAAGCCTGGCGTAGAGTAGATTGTTGTATTGTAACTTTGGAATACATGGAATCGATTACATCACGTCATTAAATTATTTGCGTTAGCGAGAGAGATTCTTATGAAAATAATGAAGATAATGAAAATAATGAAACTTGGGGTGCCCACTTCCTTACGCGTCCTTCGTGGTAAAATGGTGCTGCAATGAACAACAACCGCGTCGAGATGAAAACGGAAGACATTAATAACTCTCAGGCCAAATTTAGCTTTATATCCTTTGTTCTTAGTTTCAAAAAGTCAATTCAGAGTCATCGAGAGAAGTATAACATTGATATAAAAAAGACTAATCTCTTCAACTGACCCTTGCCTCTACTGAACTACACGTAAACAACACCCCACTGTGTCACAATCTCAGGTCAACACGACGCCCACTGTGCGAACACCTCCATGTTTTACGTCGAAATGGCACCGAGCTTAAGGATGTTCAACATTTGAAACAACATTCGGCTTGCTATCCCATGGCTCTGTAGACTTTCCGATGGTAGCGTCCGCTTCATTCTCGGCGCCCAGCAGCCGCATCCTCTTTCGGTGCTCCTTGCTGAGAACACCCCTGGTCATTCCGGGATAATCAAAGAGGTAGTCAAGGGACTCGAGAGAAATGCCCGAGGTCTCGGGGAAGAAGAGATAGATGATCGGGATGAAGGTGAAGTTTAGTACAGTGAAGATGATGTAAGTCCTATCAACATTAGCCTCGAGCAAAGGATCAAGTTAGCAATGTTCTCACCTCCACCCAATGTTGGTCGTAGCAACTGGCGTGATCATGACGACCAGGAAAGTGAAGATCCAGTTTGACATCACTGAAAGCGAAACACCACGACTTCGAGTTCTCAAATTGGTGATCTCGGCCGGATAGAAGAAAGGAATCGCCAGGAACCCCTGTGCATAAAATGTGTTGAAGAGGAAGAAGCATGCGACCGCGACAATGCCCATGGCATAGCTACCTGGGGCGTCTTTGCGCTCGGTGATGAACCAGAGAGCAGCAGATAGTATAGCCATGGAAACAGTCTGACCACAGGCGCTCAACAGCAGAAGCTTTCTCCTTCCAAATCGCTCGATCGTCCATATGGGTATAATTGATGCTACGAGATATTCGATTCCGTTGATACCGCCGATGAGAAGGGATGTGTGGCGATCAAGGCCGACGGAGTTCTCGAGGACGTAGGAGATGTAGTAAGTCAGAAGATTGATGCTATTTGTTTGGGTTAGCTAAGCTTCGCCAGAAGAGTGATCGAATCAGTGGAACATCACGTACCCGCTCAGCTGTTGACAGGCCATGACTCCAGCGCACAGCGCCATGCGTCGCCAGTTCTGCATGTCCCCACCATGGAGAAGTTCAGCGTAGGAGAACTCTCCTTCAGCCTCTTGTTCCAGTTCTCGAGTTCGGACGATGCTTTGATACACGGCTTCGACAGCATCGCTGTGTGTGGTCTCGGTCAAGGCCTTGTTCTTGGGTGTGATCCATTCGAGGACTGCTTTCGCTTCGGTATCGTAGCCTTGGGATACAAGCCATCGAGGGGACTCGGGGAGGACTGTGAAGCGAACGAGTTAGTCGAGCTTCTAATAAGACATTTTCATCCTGCTGGGCGTGAAGGGTATTTCTTACAAATGATCATGACGAGCATGATTAAACCGAAGAGCATTTGTAGAGCTATGATGGTGAAATCAGTATGCTTGTTTTGGAGATCTCCAGAGGTTCTTACCAATGGGGAATCGAAATTGCAAGTCAGATGTATACGAGGCGCATCCATAGTCGGTCCTATCGTTACTGATTAGATAGAGTATGCGGAGACAATGCAGCAAAAGCACATAGCACATACCAATAGGCAATGACAACGCCCCAGATGATGAGCCATCCGTTGAAAGCAGCAACTTTACCTCTTTCCTCAAGTCCAGAGATCTCTGACACCCAAGTAGGAATTGTAGAAAAGTTCAATCCATTGCCCTAATTCGTTAGTGAGTACGGTTACAACAGAGGTAGCAGTCTAAGATAACTCACCAGCCCTGTCACCACACGGCCTGCGATAAGTTGCGACATGTTCATAGATACGGTCTGAAGGGTAGAGCCCACTATCATGATCAAAACGCCCCAGATCATGCAAGTTCGTCGACTGAAGTTTTCGCCCCATACGAAAGAGAAACCGGCACCGGCGAAGCATCCAATTTCGTAGATCGCTATTAAAAACCCAACGTCAACCGCAAGATCTATCGGGACAAAGGGGAAATAACATACCGACCATGAGGCCAAGAGTAGCGGCGTCGGGATCCTTGAAAGTGTTGCTGAAAGGAGTCCCCTCGGAGCCAATCAGGCCAGCCATGACACCCTGGTCGTAACCAAGGAGCTGGAATAGATTGTAAGCACTGGAATCATGGGATACAGGCTATGGCGGTTCACCTACCAGCATACCAAATCCTGCAGCGACTGCTGAGGTATTGATGACGGACCTGCCTTGTCCTAAAAAGCCATATCGGCGAGTTGCAAGAAAACGCATGGTGGCTGCTGTTCAAAGATGTAGTTCAATAGATCAGAATGTGGTCAAGAACAGTGAATGCTTCTTTTTGATCTTATTCATGGACGATGGTCAGGCATGATGGAGTCTTTATAGACTACGATGCTCAGGTTTGCTGCCATGCACTGAAGCTAGGGGTTTACTCCGGGGAAGATGGAGGTATCTGGGGTTCTCCTCCTGGGGATGCGGGGGCTGGAACCTGGGGTGGCGCGCCTAGCTTTCCTTAGGGCGGGCTAACAAGTCTTGTCCTGACTTTGGGAAGTTGTAAGCGCCTTTCCTACGTTCGGTGGCAGAGGAGACAGTGTAGCCGGAGGACGCTTAGCGAATGCCACTCGGGATTGGGCTGAAATACAGTGACTAAGCATAGCGGAAAGGTGGTGGCCGCTAGTTAAAGCTTGTGTTTTAGTGTCGAGTAGCTGCAGTAGCAGAAGCGGTAATTCATTTAGAGTTACCAAGACTATCGAGGCTGACGTCAAATTGTCTGCAGATGTCTCTCGTCATTCGTCAGATAATCGACGGATACTGCCAGCAGACGCTGGAGCAAGAGACCAGCGCATGATGCTAGCCATTATTGGTTGGATCAAAAACCCCAATGTACTGCTTCAACTTGGGCTCAATTAGTAGTGAGAAGTTGCATCGGCTGTTGATTCTTCTTTGGCCATTCAGTGCTTTCTCGCAAAATGACCAGACCCTACAATATTGAGATAGTTCTATATCAATCTATATCTGTGGCGCATTGATCGAGGTCCTCAATTTTCTGCCTTCGCGGCTGTTTGATCCAATCGATGTAATCCATTTGGAGACCACGTCTTAGAGCGAGGGTGATTCACTACGGGCTGCGCTATTTGCACCACCAGTCAATGGCTCTTGGTTGTGTGGACTATCTTGTCCCAACTGTAACAGCGAATAAGCTTAACTGCGTCTTTTAGTGAGAACAACATTTTGAAGCAGGAAAGCACAAATATTTATTATTATATCATCAAAAAAAGAAAAGTTGAGCGGCCAAATGCCTTGTTCCAGCGCAACCTGTGTTACCCTACATATTCTTTGAAACTCCTGGAGCAATAGTCTCCAACTTCTCCATCAACTCTTTAAACAGTGCACTCTGGATCCTTGCACCAGTTTTATTAGTGACATGGCAAGCAGGACTAATAATAGATCAGTTATCTTAAACTTATCTCTTGTACAAAAGAAAACTTACTCGCGAACTTGACAATTATTCATGTACTGCCCATTGCTTTCTTGACCAGCCAAGACTCCAGTAACAAGGGCACGACTTCCCATTTCCGTTGACCGAGCCAGAAAGTCTGGCGGCGCAACGTCTTGCTTCTCTCGCATAAGACCTGATTTACAGTAGCTCGGATTTGGCGCGTTAATGATGACGTTTGACTTCTCAGTGGTCCTAAGACGAGATGCGATCTCACGAGTGATGTAAAGAACGATGAGCTTGCTGACGTAGTACCGAGACTCCATGATAGAGTTTTCGGGGTCGTTGAGCCGTGAGAAGATCTTTCCCGCCTTCTCATCGGGGATCAATTCTTTAATGGGGGCCCAGTAATGAGTTGCTGAGTTTGGAATGACGAATTTGCCAGGGTATGAAGACTTCTGAAGCTTAGGCAACAGGAGAAAGAACAAGAGAAAAGTAGAGATGACGTTGACTGTAATTGTCCTCTCGTTATCCTCAGCCGTCGAGAACTCGAAAGAAGTTGCGAGACCCGCATTGGCGAGAACGACATCGATGGTAGGCAACTCAGCGATAGCACGAGCAGAAAATGACTTGACAGATTCATAGCTCGCCATATCAAGATGCCAAACCTCAATCGACTCTGGAGCTCGCTTCGTCGACTGGAGCAGCTCCTTTCGTGCCGTTTCGCCCTTGTCGAGACTACGAACTGCCATGATGAGTTTACCGACTCCAAGACGGAGAAGATGTTGACTCGCTTCGAAGCCAAGACCAGTATTGGAGCCGGTGACTATCATGATTTTGTCGGATAGGTCATCTTTGGTTTCGGGGTATGGAAGGTTGATGAAGAGGTTGGAGTAGATGACACCGCTGATACCGTAGAGACTTGAGGCGATTGACATGATTGCTGTGAATGTAGAAGAGGAATAAAAGTTGGAAATAAGATGACAGTAATTTTCTAGGAATGATGTATTGATGTGAGTTATTAATGATGATAATAAGATAGAATATTGAATGGCCATCGTCGTTCTTATATATCGTACATCGACTCTACAAACTCCATGGCCAAAGTGGGTTTAATATCTCCGCTTGCATCAGCAGCCAATAAAACCATCGCGGGGTTATTAAATCCGCCCCGTCCCCGATCTCCGTCAGCATTGCTTATCTCCCTTGATTCAACAGCACATTCCTCCAACAAGCATTAAAACTGGCAGAAGCCATGATTGGAGCAAGTAAGAAGATCTCCAGCGACTCGGATACAAGCGCTGACGATATCCAGCCAAAGTTGAGAAGCGGAACCGACCTCCTAAGTCCTGCGAACCTTGTCGCACACGAAAGTGAGGGCTGCCAGGAGAACAAGATGATGACGCTGACTGGACCAGGTTGAAATGCAACAGAAGTCTACCTTGTGACTCGTGCATCAAGCGGAATAAGCAAACGCTCTGTCACTATGCTTCCAACGCTGATAGATACGATAAGCGTGTCGAGAAGGCTGAAACTGTCGCTGATCGACTGAAGAACCTCGAGAGTCTGATCGCCACGGTTGCTCAAAGGACCCAGGAATCAAACCCTACGTCTTCCACCTATACAAATAAGGGCACAATTCAGAAGGAGCATGGGTTAGCAGTAATTAATAGTTTTCAGCTTTCCGACCACTCCAGATCAGAGGCTGTCGCCAACAGTAGCGGTGACAGTGTCTCTAGCGGCCTCATGGGCCAGGTCGACTCGAGCCACTGGTCCTCGATCCTCGAAAACATCAGAGCTATCCGCGATGAGTTACCTGCTGCCAGCCCTCAGGCCTCGACTCTGAGTTCAGTCACCCTGAACAATGACGCGTCCACCAATGAAGTAGACTTTGATATGGGATCTCCCTCCGGGTTATCAATTGAGCATATCCTATCAGCTTTGCCGCCTCGACAGGTCTGTGACACGCTGGTATCTGTGTTCTTCTTGTCGCACTACACCATGATGCGTAAGCTAATTTCAAGTTTGATCTATTTCTTGGTCGACGCTTACGATGGAATGGTAGCTATTCTGCATCCGACAAAGTTCCAACAAGAGGTAGGCTTTCTGCGAAACGTCTGACTGTGACTTCGCTAACATTACCTCAGTATGAAATATTCTGGGACTCGCCTTCAGAAACATCACCGGTGTGGATATCACTGCTTCTCGCTCTTCTCAGTCTATCAGCAGGTGTCTACGAAATCTCAGGCATGGCACGCTCCTCACCATTCCCTATACCATCCAGCAAAGCTCTCTCCAAGAAGACTCAAGAATGCCTGCTCCTGAGTAATTACACCGCCGCCAATGAACATGCCGTTGAAGCATTTCTTCTCCTTCTCGTCGGATGCTGGCTGCGTGCCAAAGTCTCCGATACTAACCTCTGGTTCCTCATGGGCAAGGTAGTGCAACTTGCGATCTGCAAGGGTTATCATCGAGATTCTGCCAAAGTACCAGGCTCTAGAATTTCTCCGTTTGACGGGGAGATGAGGAGACGAGTCTGGGTCTGTTTGTATCAGCTTGATTCTCTCATGTCGTTCCAGATGGGCCTTCCAAGCATGATACCATCAGACTTCTGTGATACCGAGCTGCCGAGGAACCTGAACCAATCTGACTTTTATCCTGGTATTGCGGAGCTACCTCCGTCTAGGCCTCTTTCTGAGAATACGATCATCTCATATGCTATTGTCAAAGCTTCTGTGATGAGCATGTTCAAGAAGGTGGTTAAACATACTCGATATCTTACGCCGTTGTCCTATGAAGAGACAATATCACTAGACGCTGAAGTCAGGGCAGTCTATGACAAAATACCCGATAACTTCAAGTACAAGCCTCTTACTAGCTTCATTGTCGACGAAATTAGTATCATAATGAGCAGAACAACCATAGAGTTATTACACCTCAAGAGTATTATCGTTCTTCATCGGCAATACTTAACAGACAGGCAAGACAGCAGGTTTGCGTTCTCAAGACAGGCCTCTCTCGAGGCCGCGGAAAGGTTACTTGAGAGACAGGCCGAGATACACCAACTTACTTTGCCAGGTGGTTTATTGCATGATAAGAAGTGGATGATCACGTCGTTGACACTGAGTGATTTTACTCTCGCTGCTATGGTTATCTGCTTGGATCTCACTCTTGGCATACGAAACAGTGTGAGAACCGGGGCCAATACGGAGGAGGAAGAAATTCACAAAAACTTGAAGATTATCGAAAAGGCCCACGAAATATGGTCCAGTTCGTCTGAGACTTCAGAGGGACGAATAGTTTCTCACGCTCTGGACTCAACCATCCGGCGCGTGAACGACTTCATCAAGACATCATCGGTTTCAACGGCTCTGGGCTGGTCAGCTTCTGCAATAAACACAGAAACACCTGACTATATAATGAACAATTTCGACATGATGGAAAGCATCGACTGGGTAGGTCTTGAAGTCGTATTCGGCACATCAGGCTTATTAACAATTTTCGCAGAGCCTTCTCGATAATCGGATCCAAGATCCTAGCAGCATTCAAGACTTTGATTTAGATATGTGGCTTATGGACACGGCTGGACCTCTGGAATCGTTATGATTGGTGCTAGAGGATTCCTCCGAGAAGTGGCGTTGCTGAAGGATTATCCACTATTGAATGTGATTTGGGGCATGCGAAGTCGATATTGTGGCTTGCGGCTGAAGACCCAGGAGGGGATGTTCTGAGCGGCCATGGGCCAGTAGAGGACATTTTCGAACACCGGACGGCCCGGAGATCTCCCTCGTCAGCCGTTTACTTCTTTCAGACTATTGAAGGGCAAATAGAATCCATGTTAAACAATCTGTGGCAATGTGATCCATACGCTCCATCTGTCCAGCGACTTCGCCGCTATACAGCCAAGTCGAGGCCCCGTATTCATCAGGCCAATAAATTAAATGCAATCCCTGTGCTATTTTATTGGCTCAATCGAAAAGCTGTATATGCATGTCTCAAAGGCGTCAACGATAGTCATCCCGATTCGGCCAATGTGGCTGATATGGCTGGAGCTGAGCTGCTACCCCGGCTGGCTGGACGCGTGCCAGCCAAAGTCAGGGAGTCAAGATGCGATCAACACTGACATTTAAGAGTGCAATTGAAGATGCCATTTAATTGCAGTGTCAAATTTACTCATCGTTGTCGATTTTACGGCCCCATTAAAGTTCAATTGGCCAATCTGCTATCCACCCTCCGTACACCATCCCAGCGGATGAGCATCGAAACAGACTAATCTAACGCACGTTCGCTCAACTTCCCCAAACTCCATCACGGCACGGCGCGTCTCCCAATTTAGCCACATTCCTTATCTCCCTCGTGGCGAGCTGACCTTCAGCGTGGCGCTGAATCACATATTGAAACATGGCCCAAATCTAGATCCACTAGTCCCCGTTCAAGGCGCTGTGGCTTACCCAAGCGACAGCTGAAAATAAGGGTCTCGGCCCATAACAATTTTCAGGGATAGCTAGTCCATGTGATGAAGCCTCGAGAGTGTGATATGCCATTCGAGGTGAGATATCGAGGTTCTATGGCTGAACTTGTGGAAATGAAGTCCAGGGCGTCACATTCGGGGCTTCGGATTGTCTCACTGTCCAGCTCTCCTCAAACCACTAGTTCATCAGGGCCACCCTGCCTCAGCACGTGTGAAGACAGATAAGCCCCCCATCACTAAGTATATCTGCCACAATGGTCCTCGCTCCAATGCCAAACTCGAAGGCAGTTCTCATGTTTGCAGATATCTTCTTCAACAGCGATACAGACACCATGCTCAGCCAAGCCAAACGTACGTCTAGACTCTTTCTGTGACAAAACATCTTTCACTGACACTCTTTAGTCCACCAGCTGGAGTCAGCCCCATCAAATGTCAAGTCCAACTGGCTCACCACCGTGCAAACGCGCCCAGTCCGCTCTGGCTCCGTCTCTTCAGACGACGAGCCCACCGAGAGTATAATCCACCACCATGACACCGAAAGTATCGTCGCGCCCGCTCGCTCTTCAGTCTTTGAGTATGGCACCGGTACAACAACAGTTCTCTCGCACCGCGACTTCTCCAGCGCAACTACACGCCATGGCTCCAAGGCCATGTCTATAATCTCCAAGCGAGACTATTCCTTCTCCTCTTCCTCTTATGCAAGCGAGTTATACGATACGCAAGCAATTTGGAAACATGGAGTAGATTATGAAGGGTTCTCATTCGAGCTTGACTCACATATGCAGAGGGCTATTGACCGATACGCCCGCGTTTGCGGTAAACCTCTCGACTTTGGTCGCTCCGTCACATCCAAGGAGTTTCTTGCGATGGTCACGAACGAGCGATTGCGATACATGCCAGAGAAGGGCAGTCGTCTTGACAAAACCCTCAAGAAAGCTGAGGCTTTTGCGAAGAAGTTTGACAAGATCATGACGGCGATCAAGATGATTGAGGTGTCGACGTACGATAGCTCTGCGCTCGTTCTCTCGTCGTGTAAGACACTTCTTGGGTTTGCGGGCAAGTATGGCTTTGCTGTTGAGCGGTTCTTTACTGTTCTTGATGATGCGATGGGGACGGTTGTTAAGATGGTTGAGAAGTTGGAAGCGAGCCATGCTTCGCACCGAGTCACTTCCATCTTCCAATCTTCCCTTGCTATGATCGTTGACATTGTTGTTGACATCACTGCTTCTTTTGGTACACACCGCTCTGGCGGGAGTGAGAAGACCATCGTCGCACAGTTTGAGTCTCGCTTTGAGATCATCATCGTCAGACTCACCCAGCTCAAGGCCGAGTTCCACATGTGTCATCTCAACCACTGGCTCGAATGTCACGGATCTGTTGATTCACTCCTCATCATCCTCCGTGGCTTCGGCGACTTTGGTCTTGACTCCTGCCCCCCAGCCTACATCTCCATCCTCATGAAAGTCTGTCTTTCTCTTCACAAGTCGCACAGCGAACACGCCGAGACTCTCACCTGGTTCCGCTTCCTCTGGAACTCAATTGAGAAGCATCGTCATGAGCATGAGATAATCAGCTCTGAGCAGTGGTTCGAGGTTTATCAAGAGTACCTCATCGTTCTCGGTGTTCATGAACAACACACTGAGCGACTTCATCTGGCTGAGAGCTTTAGAGCTGTTATTCTCGCTGACTTTGGTGCTACGCATGCGTACTACATCCGTGCAAGCATTGAGTTCGCCAAGATCCTTGAGGTTGACACCGTTCGGTACGTCGAAGCTGTTTCTATCTATGAAGAGCTATGTCAATTCGACATTCACTGCTGTGAAGAGGGCGACTCCATCATCGCTCTCCTCGAGATTGCCAAGTACCGCCTCTCAGTCCTCTTCGAGTCCCACTGCGATCTCGGCCATCGCGCCGAAACCCTTCTCATTGACTCCTTCGTCTCTCTCAAGTGGGAACTCTCCTACTCCCACGAGAAGGTCTTGGTAGCACTGACCCGCATCGTCGACTACCATCGCAAACAGAAGCGTCGTGAGAGTATCACCGTCGCTATCAAGGTCATCGAGGAGTACATCGTCGGTCTCCTCATTGAAGAGCGCAATGAGATCGTCCTTTTTGACATCGCTCGCAGCTTGGCCAAGATGTACCGTGAGCTATCGTCTGTCGAGTTTGGTATCAAGTTCATCCAGACTCTCAAGGAAGAGGTCCTCATGGGCGAGAAGAGCAAGGTTGAGGGCTTCTGTGGCTTCGGTCATGAAGATCGCCTCGCGCATCTTGATCGACGCTGTTTCATCTTCATCCATGCCTTTGAGCAACTTCTCTGCGGCTATGAACGCGAGAACATGCTCGACATCATCATTCGCGATGTCTACACTGAGACCTGTCTCTACGAAGCATGGTCCATCTCCGTCAGAACCTCCAGCCGTCCTATCCACATGCGTCTTGCGGCTGGTGCTCGTCTGATCGCCTTTCTCGAACTCAAGGGTCGTCATACTGAGGTACGAAAGCTCCGCACGGATATGTGGGAGATGTTCAAGGGCTTCTGCTCAACATCCGTTTCTTCTGAGTTACTCTGGCAGCTTTTCGAATTGACTCTCTCCAATGTCAACAAGAAGGTTGTTCATATCGACATTCTTGAGCGCTTGGTTGAAGTCGGTCTGCAGGTCTACAAGGCTAAGGACTTCAAGGTCTCGCTTCAGCTGTTGAAGTGGTCGCAGGTTTACTTCCGACAGCTCACCAAGACGAAGCACTCTCATGTTGTCAAGCTCGCCTTCAAGATCTCAGAGTCGTTCTCGCGTCGTCACACCCACGACCACGATCATATCATCATTGAGCTCCAGCAAATCTCATCAGAGATTCTCGTCGAGGTTCTCAAGGTCGGTCGTCTTGACATTGACTTTGGTACCATTCCTTTTGATCAATTGAATGTCATCATTCGTCTTCTCGGCGAGAGGAAGAACTTCTCCATGCTTGAGCGCATCCTTCAGTATCTCTGGGATACACGCATGAGCCGAAACTGGTCCGGCGCTGCGACCGTCGCTACTGGTCGTCGACTTTGTGAGGTCAAGTTCGCTGCTGGCCATCAATCAGCTGCCATGTCTCTCATCGAGAGCATCTGCTACAACCTGCGTGACGTCTACGGTTCTCTTCACCATCTCACTGTAGACTGTGAGACTCTCCGTGCAAGCTTCCACAACACGTGCGGCAACCACAGAGCTGCACGAGACATCCATGTTCATCTTCTCGAGCAAATAGGCAACATGGACAGCGATGCCATTTCAGGCCGTGATGATCTTGCAGAGTTGGTAACGGACCAGGCCAAGAGACTGAAATGGGCTCATCATAGCCACCAGAGCAAGGCTGGCGAGGATGACAAGGATGAGTCGTTCTACCTGTCAATTCTCCGAAATGCGCAGAGTTCAGTTGGTGGACATCATAGAGTTGAGTCAGCATCTTTTGGGGATGCTTTCAAGTTGGATGGGGAGAAGATGGAGACCAAGTGGAAGCATCCTGAGAACTGGAGCTTGCCTGTTCGTGAGGTTCTATGAGTGCGTGGTTGGACTTTTCATCAGTCGGATATCAGCAGGTTTCTTTGTACACACGTGTAACATTCAGTCATTCGACTTTCATTTGTACTTGAGCTCTCTTTTAGTATCTGTATAATTTATTGATGAACACACATCTCGTGTCTAGCGTCTGTTTATTCTGATCGTGGCTGGTCTTCTCTATGCATCGTTGACCTATGCTGCGTCGCTTTCTAAACGGTACTTTATCCTCAATCTCTAGAGTTTGGGAGCTAATCACTCTTGACCTGCTTCAGCCTCTCCTCCATCTGCTCCCTCGGACTCTTCAGCTTCACCTCCGGAAATCTCGGATCCTTCGTCCAAGGCATAACATCAGCGCCCTCCAACAACCACTTTAGCGTAGCCTTCTCATACTTATCCGCCAACCCTTTATGATCCGGATCTTGAGCCAGGTTATGAAGCTCATGAGGGTCGTTGTGTCGATGATACAACTCTGCCGGTTCGTACAGTCGGTATACATAAGTCCAGGTTTCATCACGCAGTGAAATAGCCTTTCCGACCAACGTGGTATCCTCGTGCTGAAGCCCGGCTTTGAGATCGTAGGGGTAGGGCGCTTGTTCGAGGATTGGCTCCTCGGAAGTCAGGAAGCCGCCTTCAGAAAAAGAATACTGTTTGTGAGTTGTGGCATCGCCGCATAGAAGAGGAATCCATGACAGCCCATTATGAGCGAATGACTCTCCGATTCCAGATGTCTCCAGCATCGTCGGCACCAAGTCCACCATTTCGGTCATGGCATTAATCTTCTTTCCTTCTGGGAGTCCAGCGCCACCAATGATAAGAGGCTCGTGTACCAGAGTCTCAGAAAGACCTGAAGGCCACTTCTCAATGAGTCCATGGTCACCAAGATATTCTCCATGATCAGTGAAGAACATGGTGACAGTATCTTTCCAGATACCGAGCTCATCGACCTTCTTGAGAACTCTTCCGAACTGATCATCTAGTCTTGTGATCATACCATAGTAGGTTGCTTTGATCTCTCTCCAAATCTCATCCGTTGCGCGATGGGTACCGTACTTCTCTCGGATCGACTTCATATACCGTGGCTCATATCCCGTCTTCTTGTCGACCGTCGCTCCAACGCTGGAGACTTTAGAGCGATCATACATGGAAAAGTACGGCTCCTCAACTTGGAAAGGACAGTGCGGAAAGATGAGAGGCATAAACAGGACCCATGGCTTATCCGTGGGAGGGCAATCCAACCACGTCAGAGCAGATCTCACAACAGCTTCGTCATAGTCCAAAGCCTTATCCGCATCTCTCAATCCACGATAGAACAAGCGCCCCCAAATGCTCTCATCAACCTCTCGTCCACCACCAGCAAATTTCGGCGTAAACTCTGGTGTTTCCAAAAACCCGTATTCGCTAAGACTCAACTCAGTGACAGTTGGTGCAAACGTGTCGCCTCGTGGCGCAAGACACGCAACATGATAGCCCGACTCCTTCAGACTCCGAAAGATATTCGGTTCCCATGGCTTGATGAGATTCTCAAGACTTCGATGACCGCTGACGTGGGGATATGTTCCAGTGAACATACTGCATCTCGATTGAGAACACACAGAAGCTTGCGTGAAACAATTGGTGAAAAGACTTCCCCTTGCAGCGAACGCATCGATATTCGGAGTCTTGATCTCGGAATCGGGGCCAGTTGTACAGCCGAGAGAGTCATACCTCAACTGATCAGGCATAAAAATGATATAATTCGGCCTCTCTCCTCCATTTTTGGAATCAACCTTCAAAGGCAATGGTTTCGGAGGAAGACTATGAGATTGCGACATTGTGAATTGCTATGAGCAAGAAATCTAACCTTCAATACCGAGTTTGTAGTCGTAGTTATCTAGTCATGAGCTAACACCCTCGCGTAAGTTAGCTTCGGATCTCGTTCTCCGGATCTCGCCCCCTCGTCATCCAACCTCGGGCTGACGTGCTTGAAACTCTGCTATGTAAAGACCTAGCAAACCCCACTCCTCACTCAAACCAAGGAACTCGTTCGGATGTCGTACAATGGAAGGATCGTCTCCACAACTCGCGTGTAAACAATGTCGAGCGAGAAAGGTTCGTGCTCTTGTTACAGTTTGCGGGGTTCTCCACTAATCTAGGTCATCAGGTTAAATGCGATCGACGAATCACGGGGTGTATACGCTGTGAGCGATTGGAATTGACGTGTAGCTATGTCGCGAGTGATACGATTGAAGTGTCGGGTGGTCATGGGGAGGACTTGACGCAGGCGGGCATCAAGAGGCGGAGAATACTGAGGGCTTGTGCGGCTTGTCGGAGTGCTAAGTCAAAGTGCTCGGGTACATGTCCTTGTAACCGATGTCAGTCACAAGGACAGGAATGCGTATTCGGTGATGAGTCGGGGAGTTCTAGTGTCGATATTGGTATGGAGGTACAGACTTCGCCGGCCAGTACTTCCCAGTCACACTATGGATCAGCACCCAGCCAGGCATCGCCAATGGACATCTCTACCAGTGTTACCGGTAATACGCAGCGGTATGGTCCGATTTCTGTCCATGTTTACCTCCCACTGACGTTCAAGAAGGGTCTTTGAGCTTGATAATCGAGATACCATTCGCCAGTATCTGGACACATACTTTGACAAGTCCGACATCGCCGACTGTGTCTTTCTTCATAGAGCTACAACAATCGCAGAATGGAGTCAAGGAAAGCTGGAGAAGACTTTACTCAAAGCTGTCTGCGCTTCAGCACTGCGACTTGCACCAACATATCACTCGGAAACCTCACCAGCGCATAATTGGATAAAGCAAGTTCAGCATGAGCTGGTCAATCATATGGGTGACATGCCAGTACCCAAACTACAAGCTCTCATGCTTGTAATTAAGTTCCTCTTCTCCATGCGTTTCACTGGCGATGTCTGGGTCCTTCTCTCAATTGCGTCAAGAGTTGCATTCACCAAGAGGCTCAACTACGAACGCCCAGCTATCGATCCAGTCAAACAAGAATGTCTCCGGCGATTGATGTGGTCTATTTACTCCGTTGACAAAATTTTCTCTGGCGGTATTGAAGATCTGACTGTTTGTCCAACGCAAAGAATGCATATTCGCTTACCTAGCAGTCATCATAACTTTCAGCTTGGCTCAAGATCAAAAGCGCCGTTTTTACGGAGTAGGAATGAGAACGATACAGATTTGAACGTCCTGGCATATTTGATGCGGCTATATGACATTCGAGATAGAGTTCTGAGGTGAGACGCCAATCCTGCAAAAGGGGGTTTTGCTGACAGGCCAAGATACACTAGACAGGTCATCCTCAGTGGAGCTAGTCCATATCTCAGTCGGGGCCAGTTGCGCTCACTGGATCTGGAACTTACGTCTTTTGAAGAGTCACTGCCAGATGAACTACAACTCAACGAAAACAGACTGATGATAATGTGTCACTCCGAGGAAGCACGTACATATACAACCCTCCATACAATTCTGTTCAGTTCTCGTTGCGACCTTCACCGGTTTCTTATTCCTGGCATCCGAGAAGCCGTGTCGCCAGAAGCAGTCGGCCAAACGCCACGAGAATACATCGACTACTGCCAGCAACAATGTCTTCAAACTGCATTGCGATACATATATATGTGGTCAAAGGTTCGACAGATGGAGACTAGTAGTCGTGTCGGCACACCAACGTTTGCAGTAGTGACGTATCAATTCGTCAAAATGGTTGATCACTTGGCTGCTCTGCTTCCTCTGCATGGAGAATCATCGTTACCAGTAATCAAGCAGAAGTTCTTGGACATTTTACTCATTGTCTCGGGTAGCAGAGCTGAAGTTGGTTGGATTGGCTCATGCGTGAGTATTCATTTCATCTTCAGGACAAGGAGGCTGACCAAAGGAATAGATCACCGATATCGAAAATCTTATACCACGCTTAGGTACTAGACACATATCGCCTGGCTCACCGTACGTCTCAATGACTATTCCTTGAGTCTCACAACTAACACTTGATCCAGTAGTGCGTCGCCCGGTACAATCCGTTTGCAGGAAAAGTTGCACCGTCGTTCTAAGCATGCTTTTGCTCCAGACGATGAAGAGGAGGAAGATCCCGCTATCCAACCGCCAGAGTCGAATATTAACGAAGAGATATCGGGGACTTCCCTTGAGCCCGCAGTACTCGAGAACCCTGCAGTGCAAGATATTTGGTCGTTCCCAGTCCAGGGCGATGAACAAGGCCTGACTGGTTCAACTGGGGACGGATCCCTAGATTCATTCTCGTCGATTGGATATCCATCAATTAACTACGAGTCGATCAACTCGGCTGACATAGTGTTTGGAGACCAAGAGCTCGGGTTTCCATTAGATCTCTTTAATCTCTAGATGATATAGGAAAATAATATAAGAGAAGAGATAATAAGAATAGTAATATTTTATTTAGGTCATATTGTTTAGGTTATATATACTTTTATATTATCTTTCTTTCAAATTCCTAGCATAAATAGTATTGCTATATTTCATAAGAATACTACTATATACTATATAGCCCCTTTGATATAGGAACAGAGAGATATATTTTATTTTTAGTATAATACTAGTAAGCACCTTTATCTATTTATTAATATATTTAGACTGAAGAGTAGAAGGGTGATAATTAAACAGTTAGAAAAGAGCGATGTAATAGAGATAGAGTCCCGTTTAGGAGTAGACTTCAGTTAGTACTGTATACAGGACATTAACAGGCTTTAATTGGTTGACAACAATTGACTCAACCCTTCTTATGGATTGATATCATCATTCACCACTACGCCCTCCTTGCCGGCAGCAACGAGCTATTTGCGATCTTTGCTATAGCTTGATTATTTCTATGCGACTTATTAGCTGAGATCTAAGCTAGGTGAAATGTCGACTTTGTTCCGAAGATGGTTTCCAAGTCTCCTGATAACTCCACGTCCGAACAGCGCCCTAGGTGGTTTTCTAGGGCATTCACGTCGCAATAGAATACCCCGAGCCGCTTGTAGATATCATTACTCCCGCTGAGCTCCTTGAAACAAAGAACAAGGCCAAATATAGTAGAGCCAACAGGTCGCAGGACTGGCAGGAGCTGCAGTCGTGATAGAGCGCTTGATATTGGCCGATCTAGCTCAATATCTACTTTGAACGCCTTTTTGAAGTTTGCATCAGCCGTTGTGACCGTCACTGATTGTTGGAGGCATGATAGCGCTGATGCTATCTGATCTCTAACCTCTTCACAAGGCATGAGTCGTCCGCTAATAACCAGATTGGTTGGGCCTGACGACATATCGTGGTCGTTGGAAGCGTTATCATATTCCAACTTGATGAAAGACCGCGAAAACATGGTGTATATGCTCATAAAACGCATTTGGCCTGGACAACTGGCCCAAGACCATGAAGGAAAGTGATTTACAAGGCAAGAAGACATTTTCGTGTCTTCATCTGTGTACTGAGCTTGCTTCCGAGCCCAGAGAAGCTGATGTGCGAGATGTGGCTTCCATAGGCCGGCTGCGTAATCGCTTTTATTCACGCCATATGATCGTGAAATAATATTGGCAATCCCTACCAGAGCAACAAGTCTGTCGCTAGATTTCGTCAGTTTTGTGTCTGAGTAGTTTCGTATGACAGTTGACCACAACAAGTGAAGTTTCGAACTACCAGGGAATGGTTCTTCCTGACTAGAACTTTGATGACTCCTAAGCTCTTTTTTGATTCGCAGAATTGCATCGTCAGCAGCGCAATGATCAGGATGATCGATTCCAAGGGGGAATGCCTCAGAGGCACGCAGACAGGAACACTCCCAGAAGAGTTGATCACCAAAGTGAACTGTCCGCTTCGACAAAACACGCTCCTGAAATGTCCAACCCCTTTCATATAATGGAGATTTATTGACAGACTTTTCGAAATCGTCTGGCCGAAAACAGAGCCAATTCTCCTCTGTGTTGTCTGACGGTGAATAATGGCTGGTCAAGCTGCATGGTGATACACGTAGCGGATTTCTTGTCATTGAAAGTCCTGCACATCGATGTCCTTCGATTCCTGCGAGGTTCAATACTCCATTCATGTAGATAGCGTCCATCTGAGCGGCTTGCCTTTCCCAGTCCTTCTCATCATCTTGCACAATACAAAGAGAGTCAACCCATATATAACGAACTTCTAGTTGTCGCGCGATATATAGAGCGTCTGTATATATCTCAGGCCATTCCAGAATAGTGATTGATTTGTAGAACCCATTCTTATTCGATCTTTTCAGGCTTGTCTTTCCAGTCTCTGACGTCCATCGGTAGCTCAGGGTGATATATTTCAAGGCCTCTCCAGTGCTGTGTGCATCAACGAGGTGAATGTTGGAGTCAGCACCTACACCGATATCAATCAGCCGGAATGTGGGATTTTCTACTACATTGTCAACCCAGTGTAGTCCTTGGCATCCAGTGTGTTGGCTAAGGCAGTTTCGGAGCCATTCCTTGATTTTCTGAACTACAAGAGGGTGAATGTTGTATGTTGATTGTGTCTGGATAATGCTGAGACTCATAGGGATCCCAATTGCTGGCTGTAAAGTCCAGGATCCGCTGTCTGCTTTTATCAAGGATCGTACAAGGAGCAAATCCTTGACTTTGTTGTTCAATAAATGTCGCATCCGTAGGATCCATTTTCCGCTGTCAGGCAGCATTTGAAGTTGGAAACAGTTATTAGCTGCGAGCTCTGCATCATTCGCCAATCCGATCATCATTCTCTCGGGAAGGATAGCTTCCAGGAGGAGAGTACAAAAATGGCACATTTTTCCGGCAGACTGCTGAAGTTGCAAGATGGAGGTGTATCCAATTGATACGCCGTCAATATCTTTGGTACACAGAAAGTCGAGAAGCCATGGCCATGGACCTTTAGAAGGGAATCGGGACGAGCAGATATCACAAAGATGATTCAACTGCGGAACATTGCTGCGTATTCTTCGAAATTCTTGCATTTTGTAGTTCTTTCTTCTGTTGCTGGCCTGTAAGAAAGAGAAAAACAGAAAAGGGTCTAAACAATACGGTTGACTGTTTTATGTGTTGCATGAGACTCGATTTGATTGGCTTTTGCGTAGCCATGCATCGGTGCCCAAGGCTGTTCAGCGCAGGGTGAATGCCCAAGGCTTTGTCTGCTGACATGCATGAACGTGATTTTGCCCGGAAGTGTAACCTCTCAAGGTCAGGCTGACTTGCGGTACGAATACCATTGCTTTCGCGGCTAATCATTGCCTGGTTCATATTACGACCTGATGAAACAATGCCCTTACTGGGCAGTTATTCTATCGACGAGGCCAGGCGGAAACTGCCTTAATATTAAGCAGCTGGTTAATAATCTCAATACAGGCTGTTAAGACCTGTAGTTTTCCGCCTTACTTTTATGCCACACCTATTACTTAGACTTGCTGTTCAGCTGTCACGGTATCATCCTTGCCATCGGAGTGCATTTTGCCCAAGCCATCTTGCTCTTGTGCAGCGCGCATCATCTCCGCCGCATCGACTTTACCAAACTGTCGGATCGGAACACCCTGGTTAAACAAGAAGTCGACTTGCTCCAAGGTCTTACCCTTGCACTCAGGGACGCAGAAGTAGACAAACACAAGAGCAGTGGCCATGATGCCTCCAAAGATGAAGCCGACTTTACTGTTCAAGCCGGCGTACTTGTCGTAGATGAGATATGGGATGCTGAAGTTGACAGTGAAGCTGAATCCTTTTGTCAGTACTATAACAACAAGTGAGTAGCGAGCTTACTTCATGATGACATTGGTGGTGAAACCAACTCGCGATGTGAGGTCACGAAGCCGAAGAGCTGATAGTTCAGTGGTGACGACGTAGACCAGAGGTGCCCAACCCATTCCGAAGCCAGAAGCAAACACAGCCATCATACTGATCACGCCCTTCTTTCTCGAATCATCGACGGGAGATGCGATACCAAGACCGCCCATCGTCATCATGGCAGCAAACATGGTGACAGACGAGGCCATCATGAGGACACTAGATATTGGTCAGCTTTAGTCAGTGATACAAGTTAGGCAGGTTACATACCGTCTACCAACGATATCCGTCCAAAGAAGGATACAGGTAATTGAAATGATGCTTATGGCCGAGGTGATCAGACTGAAGCCAAACGGGTTGATCGTTCCAAGCGACTTGACGTAGATAGTACCATACTGTGACACAAATGCCTGACCACCAGCCTGCTGGTAGAAGTTGACAGCCATAACGATAAGAGTTCGCTTGAGGTTAATACCTCTAACAAGCTCAACAAACTTTCCCTGCTCAGTCTCCTGCTCCAAAGAGACCTTGAGTTCCGTGAACTCGGCATCTATCTCTTCATCTGTAAATGCGCCCTCACGAATCTGCTGGAGACTCTTTCGCGCCTCTTCAACTCTATTCTTTCGCAGAAGCCATCGCGGCGACTCAGGAACGAACCAAATACCTGCTACGACAATACTAGGCACGATATAGAACATGCCGAGAGGGATTCGCCAGGCGCGGTTGTCCGGGAGGGAGCTTGTCCCGAAGCAGATACTGTTGATGACGAGACCGCCAACCGCGAGGCTGAGTTGGTAAGATCCGACCATGAAGCCACGAGCTTGGGCGGGCACTGTCATTGTTAGCAATGGATATGGCTGTTTGTAGGTAGACGTACCGATCTCGGACTGAAAGGTTGGAACAACACCAAGCTCCATGCCGACATAGACATAGTTGAGAATTCGAGCTGCCATGATCTGCTCACGATGGAAGGACGTGACAGCGATAGTCGCTGTACCAAGAGCATATACGCTCATGATAAACATGCACCATCGTCGACCCCACCGCGAAGAGATCCAAGTTCCAATCAAAACACCTACACATCGTCAGCAAAGCACAACCAAACCTCACGCTATACTCACCAGCGGCAAAACCAATGTAGTTCAAACTGTTAAACAGCGAAAGCCACGACGGTTCAAGAACATACGTCCCTGTCTTCTCATTCCAAACGCCAAACTGCTTATCAAACGCGTCCATCGCCTGCGTCGTTGCAAAAGCTTGGTTGTCGAAGCCATAATTGAACGTCGACACGGCGATGAGCACGCATGACAGTGCGAGTCTTCGATTGAAGAAGCGGAACTTTGTAAAGACGCCCATGATGGAGATGTGCTTGTGATTACGTTGTCATGATGAAGGCTGGAGCTGTGGACTTATATGCAGAGTGGTAGAGATGTCGTGATGGTTGGGATTGTTTGACGAATCGGGGCGATTTTGATGGTAGATCCTTGTTGGAGCCACTGGAATTGTGGCTTACCCCAGAAAATTGGGCGTGAACTCCCCGAGGGACGAGATCCGGATTTGGGTGATCCACATACGAGATCCGAGGACGAGATCCGACGTGTCAAAGTGACCAATCTTAGCATCTAGCCATTCACTGACAACACTCGAGGCTCCGGAAATTTGTTGCAAGAGCCAATGTCTGCTAGGCCGTCCATTCTTTTAGTTGTTCAACTCGGTCGACCCAGTTAGTCTTTCTTGTCGGCATGGGACTTATAACTGTGATGGCTAAAACTACTCGCCGAACTAAAACTCGCTATACTTCTTGGACTCCTAGGGCCATTTGCCGGAGCCGTTGATGGCCTGTGAGTCCTGTTGCGAATTAGTACACTCGCCAGCTTTCAATCAATCAAGGTATCTAGCATCACTCACTTTGAAAGAGGCGGCAGCCGATTCTGTGCAACAGCTTCAAGCCATTCGGCAGTTTTTTTTCGCGAGCGCCTCTCTTGCTGTAGTGCCCGCAGGCGTTTCCATATGCCATCATCGCCCAATCTCTCGAGGAGATGCTGCGTTTTCTGTGTAGGATTAAGATCTAGCTCTGCAAGTTCCACATGTAGCATGACTTCTGTGATTGCATATACGAGCAGAGCTGGGTAGTCGCTCAGGACCTGCGACGTAGCAGCGACAAGAGACTCATGCGAGGCCGACCGTTTTGTAGAGCCCGGGATGGAGCCTGCATATGAGGGCAGAACCCCTCCAGCCAGCCAGCTCTCAACGACCTCGAAAGGCTGCCAGGGGGGCAACGCCTCCAAGCCTTCAAAGGTGCGCCCAGATCCTCGCCCCTGGCGCTGGACTTCTACATTTGGAGGTTCCTCGTTTCTCAAGGAAGTCTCCGAGCATAATGAAGCACTGACTAGGCTAGCCATGTTTACGCGTTGTCGAGCAACAACATATTCATCCAGCTCAGGGATGAATAGGTAGTCGATGCAAGTGTTTGCAATGGTGCAATGGCAATCCAGAAGAGGGTTGACGCTCTCCAAGCCGAGGCTCCGAAATCCTCCTTTGTATATGAAGAAATCGTAAACGGATCTGTGGATAACACGCACCACGCGCGCTGAACCCTCTTCATGGTCCAGAGATCCAGCACCAGCATTGATCGACGACACCTCACCATTCTTCTCTGCCAGGACATCGTGCTGCTTGTTGCTGACTTCCAATAATCCTCGCGATAGGTTCTTAATCTTCCTTTCAAGTTGATCATCGTTTTCGGTAAAAGAATTCGACTTTCGCCAAGTTGCGAGTGACGCTGGTTTCGAAGGCTGGATAAAAGCGAGTATGTGGTGCCACTCGTCAAGACGCAATAGTCTGTTTGCCGCAAATACCCATTCAAACATCCTTCCAATCAGCAGCGAATCCTCATATTCGGTTGTCGTTAGCATTTTCTTATAAAGCTCCTCGAGCTCTGTTGGCATGTCCTTGACCCGTCGCATGAGCACAGGTAAACTGGCACCCTCGTCATAACGGGCGAGAATTTCATCCACTACCAGGACGGTCCATAGGAAAGACCCTGATGATAGAGAGTGTATCTTTTTCGTGAGTAACGTCCTCCAGTGCTTTTCTTTTGTAGACATTCGTGTATTGAGTCGCTGCGTGGTATATGTTAGAATGTCGTTCCCGTTGTACATGTCCAAAACCAGCTCCAGACAGCCAGCCACCACGATGTTGGGAAAGTGTCTGCAAGATAAGCAGATTCTTGGCCCCTGGGGGTACAGTTGTTGGAGACCCCAAAAGTCAACCTGCTCCCGTTGTATCTTAGCACCTAACTCGTCCAGTGCATCCACGAAGATATACACTGGCGTGTCGAGAGACGCTAGATATCGAAGCGTCTGGGTGAGCAAACTTTGCAAAGGTCTCTCGCCCCATTCCACCGATGGCATTATGTTACTGGAAATAGTACCCTTAATACTAGAGATCAAGATATCTCGCTCCATGTTGATTTCGGTGAACGGGCTACATATTCCGCTCTGTGACAATAGTTGATAGAGCAACGACCGAAAGATTCCGGCTGAACTTCCTTGGAGAAGCTCGCCACCAGCATCGACGAAGAAGCTAGCACAGATCCCTTGATTACTTTGAACATAGTGCATCTGACGTACAGCCTCCTTCATCAAGGTTGACTTGCCTGCCCCTGGCTTTCCTTTTAGGAAGAGTAAACGATACTTTGGGTCAGTCGCAGTTGTCCAAAGACGGAATGTTGGGTCTTGGAACAGCCATTGCCCGGTATTGATGGCAGGGGATACTACAGAATCCTGTCGAGTATTCATTCCACCGAAGAGTAATGTCATAAGAAAGTCGTCCAGTTCATTCTTGCCTAAGATATCTGGATAGGTCTTTCCAAATGAGAGAATATCATTCCTGTCTGCTTCCGTTTCAGTGGGTACTTTAGCAGCTCCATCATAACCAGCGGCATATGAACATTGTCTATTGTGAGAGATGCAGTTAGAGCAAGGGTTGCGACGATCACATTTCACTTGCCGCCAGCGGCAAAGGTTACAGCTGAGTCGGGCAAGCGGATGCGGCAGCGAGGATGGAGTTTTGAAGAGCTTGGTTGGCTCTGCAGTAAATTGGTTCCGATTCTGAGCATTCTCGATCGCGGTATATAACGCTTTGATCTCCCCAGAAACTTTGATGTAGTTCGGATCCTGAGCATTGCTGAAACGACTCATCTGCTTGTGATTAGCCTGTAGAGTCTCTGCATGTTCTCTCGGATCTCCAATCAAAGAAGACTCATGGGGCACGACCTTGTTCCCTAAGACACCCAGATCAATCCCAGTAAGACCAAAGCTTTCTTGGAACGTCTTCACCTGGAAGTCGTACTGGTGCCAGAGTCTGCAGAACGCTTCATGAGCGCGTTCTAAATCAGTCGTTTTGAGGCCTAGACTGTCCAAGATTGTCGATGTTGTTTGAAACTTCAGACTGCTAAGCATTGACCTTGCCCATTCACCAATAGCTGACAGTTCAGGGCTTCCTCGGTGGGGTGTGCCGAGGAACATAACAGCCGCAGTTGATTTAATAACACCTTTTTGCGTTGGAGTGTCTGAATTTGACGACAGTGCTAGCATCTGAACAGGTCAACAAGTATGTTAATGGAGGTGCAGGAAATATTTACCTCCTTCACCAGTATTCCACCAAGACTGTGAGCTATAAATATGATAGGGCGGTCTGGTACGCATTCACGCGCCAAAGAGAACAAGAAGTCTTTCCCATGCGAGAAGATACTGTTTGTGTTGGTCGGCCCGGAGATAAACTTGGTGATCTTGGTATCATAACCGAATGTCAAAATTCGAGCCCTCTTGCAGATTTGCGGGAGTAAGTCGGCAGGCCAGAAGACAGATCCGTCGCCATTCTCTAGAGCTGAAGCATCGTTAATCGTTGAATCGGTGTAGCTACTGTCCTGTCTGTTGCTTGACGAGCCTTTCAAGAAAGCTTTGATACTTTGTCTAAATTCAAGTCGTTTGGAAGTGCTCGACTTTGGTGCCTCTTTGTCAGGGTTTATTGATAGCTGATCCTCATTTTCTGGAGTTTTCTTGCATCGCCATGTTTTATAGGGGTGGCCTTTCAGACCATGAACCATGATAATGCTGGCGGATATTCAGCAGCGCGATCTTGAAATAGCCTCATTCGCTACTTACTCGACTATTGCAGCCTCGGTCTCCGGTACGTATATAACACTGAGGCCGGTCGAAGTTATTGTCTCTGGATGGTATTTCTCCCTTATCCGGGAGCTTCCTTGGGCATCCATCATCACCTGAGGGAAGGATGATGAGATGCGGAGTAAGCGTTCTTGGACTTTGAGATGAGGCTAAGAGCTGAGGTCACGTGGGATGTTTACTTTCAAACACCATGAAGACATTCAATTGGATGACCTTACCCTCCAATAATATGCGACCGGTCAATCAAAGACTTTGATACAGTTCGCGTGTCAGGCAAAGCCCATGTTTTGATTAGTGGTTGTATTAGTTCTACTTGGGAAAGTGTATGTATGTCTAGTTCGTCAGCCGATTGACCCATTATACTCCATGATAGACCTTGGTAACAACACCAAGCTCCATCTCATTCGCAGATTTATCGCCATTCTCACTACCGCCATGTGCATTCGCCTCCCGTAAATTGATCCTTTCCAACCCAGTATGACTAGGCGGTGACGGTGATCGTTTATCAGACGACGCCTCTTCAGTAGTGATGTTGACAATAACCTCATTCTTTTGATAAATCTTCAACGGAATATCCTTCCCGTTGATCTCTTCTTGACTCTCGGAGAAGCTCATTCCCGGCTCGACAAAAGTCGTCTTCTTGGGTCGTCGATCCATGCTGCTGAGGTTTCCATACGCTGATCGGAATCGAGATGTTCCTTCGCCAGTGCGTTGATTGGAGGATTTGCCGTACTTGGCGTGGAATGAACCGAGGCGGAAGACGCGTTGGAGGAGGGTCCATGTGAGAGGGAGGTTGGCGGCGATGACGGCGGTTGAGACTTCGCGGATGTACCAGTAGGACCATTCTGTGCCGAACGGGTCGCCGAGACTGTAGATTTTGCTCATTGTTGCTGCGAGGATCTGAAGAGTAAGTCGGTTAGTCAAAATGAATTGCCGACATCCGTAGATGACAACTTACAGTAAAAATACCTAGCGCAAAGACACCGCACAGGATTATCTTTCGCTTGAGCGGCAGTTGGGATTGAAGAAAAACAGGCATAGGAAGAAGGATGATCATGATGTCAGAAGAGATGTTGACGACGGCGTTGGTAATCATATGATTGGTCTCGGCTGAACAATTCACTTTGATCTATTAGTTCAAGTTTCTTATCTTATCAACGGGTTGCTTACAATCATCAGGAGGAACCTGCCAGTAGTGGTTGAAAGGTCGGCACCAAGCAGCAAACCACAAGATCTGCATGACAACGAATCCAACGACGACATAGCCTGCTACCAGCTTGACCAAAAAGTTTTGCTTTAAACTCATTCTAGATCGAGTGTTATTCAATAGTGTCTGTACCAGTGGTGGGACTACTCACGTAAGTCGGCCGTACATGAACAGCAGACAGCCCTTGACGCCCCAGAGGGTGATCATCTGCATATGTTCCGTGACGAGTACCAGCTTCGATCCATATTCTCGGAGTTTGATGTCCTCGGGGGTGAGGACGATGTGGTCGTCGGGATTGATGAGGTTCGTTGGTGTTCGTGTGAGGACGCTAACAATTGCCAAAAGCGCAGTATACGTGACCTGCAGATGTCAGTATACATGCAATATAAAGTGTAGAAATGCAAACCATTGTCACGGCCATGAGGTAATCATCTGCCAGCATGCGTTTGAATGATCCAAGCAACATACGACGTGACGCCCTGCACAAAGTCAGCAACAATTCTCAACTTGCCCAGCCAAGTACTTACATTCGCGCAACCACCACGACCAACGTCAAGGCGTACCACGCCCACATCTCAGCGTCGAGAGACGACATGGCTGCTTGTGCTAATGCGTTACCAAATCGTCGGTACTGAAGAGGGTCTTCACCCAGAACCAAAAAGCAAAACAGTCAAAATCCGGGGCATCGATGCAAGAAAAGTAACAAAAAAGGAACGACAAGATCTGCAGCGCCAGTCAGGGGTGCAAAACCTCAGTAGTTAAACCATCCAGAGATCCAGTCACAACAGTGATCCAGACCCAGGCCGTCAGGGTAGACACGTGGAAAGCATGGGTCTAATCAGCCCATCGCCATTATCGGAGCCTACACCCAATAATTCACTGGCTAGACAGGGCAGATTAGAGTTTGCTGGACGTTTGGGGCTGCGAGTCGAACCCGCCGCTATTACGAGACAAGTCTTAGGTCCGGCGTTACTGGTAAGCCACGGACCCACGAACTAGCACTCCAAGTTCCTTTTTAGAACGTTTCTGTGGAGCGACGCTGTGAAATTTCGTGATTGACAGATTATCTAGCTGATGATCATATTGCGTAAAGCATTTCCTTCTGCGAGGTCGGAAGAGGAACCGCCCCAAAAGGCTGAAAATAAATTGGGGGGGTCAATCCACTGAATTTCCGTCAACGCGCAATCCATCAGACAATTGGCTAACAGTGACATGACCCTATTAAAAATATTTCTTATCATTATAGGGGCTAACGCGCCACTCAGACAGTGGCTTTCATTCCGCCATCGCAAGCGCTTCCAGAACGAGCACGTCGCCGTCCTTAACAGATGCGAGATAAGAAGCTGAAGACGCTTGTGATCAACCCCCCTGGGCGCTGCATTATTTAGCCACTTCCCGGCGATGTGGTTCAGATCTGGATGCTACCCCGTGGCTGTGCGGCCGCAGGATGATCACAAGGATGGAAAGTCAATTGATTTGAACTATCAGATGAGCCCCTGAGAGTGATCCGAGGGACCGAGATAATGATCTTGTTCTCGGTTCATCTTTTCCGTTCGACTCCGGCAAGTGGACACTCAATGGGTCGTTGTACAGTCGGTGATCAGAGTGTTTTTCGTCATTGGCGAATCTTCGGATATTTGCGCCATTTTCATCCCGTCTTCGTCACTGGTTCCTGTCGATCATTCGTAGAAATACAGGGTGCCAAGGCTTTAAAATCCATCTACACGTGGGAGCCGTCGGGAATAAGTCATTGTTGTGATTTGAAGGTTCACACACGAGTCATGGCGGAGATACAGGGTAGCAGACAAACAAACATGACAGAGCCATTGCAGACTCGAACAGTAGTTGTGATACGTTAGAACAGCGCAAGTCTGTCTTTATATGTTTTTGTAAGAGTCTCTAAACAGAATAATACTATTTTCCGCCGTATTCCACTCGTTTCGCAACCAGCATAGGACTTTGCCATCCCAATTTAGTGATACTCAAGAACAACCAATAGCTAAAAAAGCTCACCTAGAAATATACCTAAAAGATAAATCAACACATAAAAATGGTTATGTAAAGAACCTCAAAACATGATCTACAGTTCGGGAGATTTGAGAAGGAGAATAAAACACAAAAAAGATTTAAAAATGCACCATTAAAAGAAAGGTCTCGGAGGGAGTCGAACCCTCGCTGGCGGAATCAGAATCCGCAGTCATAACCGTTAGACCACGAAACCGTCAATTAACTGATAATTTTTTGAATAAGTGACAACTATCAATTTGGTACACCCGCTCAGGAAAAGGTAAACAGCCTGCCCAGCATAGTCATCTTGACAAAACGTCTGCTGCGCCCCCCACTAGTACTCCGTGCTATGTGATTCACCCCCAAGACTCCGTAGAACGGCAATTCCGTAATTCACACTGATGATCCAAGATGTAGGTAGGAGATTATATGCAATAAAATATTCTGAATTTCCTTGACTTCCTCTTATTGACGTCTGAAGCTCTTGCAAGAAATTAGAACCAGCTTAACCGAGAGTAATCCCAAAGATCACAATGCAGGATCAGCGAAGGGCGTTGATTGGGCCCCCTTACGACCCATGGATTCCATTGCAGTCTGGCATATTCCACATGAGAAGTGACTCAGTGAAGAAGGGGCTACCCTGGTATGGAAGAAAGAAAATGTCTCTGCTGTCCAGGCTGGCATCCAGTCGCTATAATGCAGCTAAAGAAAGTTTGAGGAGATGATGACCACGAGGTTATGGCAATCTCGCGTCGGCAATTGAACCGATTCGTCCGCATGATGAAGAAGATTTCTTAGTGACATTAGATCTATAGGATCAGGATTTTGAAAGGGTGAAGCAGGGCATGACATAACTGTCATTCTGTCGTTACATGGAGTGACAGATCGGATGAAACTCAAATATCCTGGGCGGCGCACTTCTTGGAATTGTGCTACTAGTGTTTTTCTTAGTGAATTGGCCGAGTTCTGAGCATACAGTTACTGGAACCGCATGGTCTCTGTTGGTCAACAATGTAGGTACCTTGGCCCTTCCGGGAGTTGGAGAGGTTGTATTAAGATATCCTTATGGTGAATCTGAGAACCGAACTCTTTTCTTGTCAGATGTCCTCCCCAACCGGCTAGAAAGAAATGCGATAATCATCGATGGCGAGGGTCCTTGACCTAGCTTCTGGGGTTACAGATGGAATTCTTGTAAGGCACGCTGATCGTGAAGTTGTCCGCTCATCATCCCCCGGGACAATCCTCTCTTTTCTGGTTTCCAGCCCAAGCCTAATATAGTATCTACAGGAGCAAATTAAGCTTGGTTTCGAGGTTTGGCGCAGACTCTCCGATAGATCATGAAGAATTCCTCGCTCAGGCACGAAGTTCCTGTGCACACTGCACCGTATAATTGGGCTGGCTGCACTTGATCACTGATACTTACAGGACTAGTATCTTTCTGAAGGCATAGTGACGTACCATTTTACTAGAAGTTTGAATATGCTAATAATAGAACATTATCAGTGTTTTTGGCGGTCATTAGTTGAGGTCGGACCCGAGTGTAATCACCGTCAGATGGTACAATAAGCCCCGGCACCGAACGGCATAATCTACAACCCGAATCCGAAAATTGCTCGGGAATGGAAATGCCGAGCTCGTCCATAAGATAGCACCAAGCCTGCTCGTTTCAGCCATAATTGGTGAACTCTATTCACGTCTGGTGATTCTATTTGTATTTAGTGATTGTTGACGTTTCCCCAGTACGAAATCTCGAAATGACTGCGCAAGAGGCCCACTTTCTGGAGAACAAGTCGATAATTGTTGCCGGAGCTGGTATGGCCAGTTTGGCTTTTGCTATCTCATTGCACAAAAGATGGAATCAGAAGGTTTCTCCTCCCAAGATAACGGTCTACGATCGCGATTCTAGGCATCCTGACCTCCAGAGACAAGGCTATTCACTCGCGATCAATGGCATGGAACAGGATGGCGGCCTGCAGATTCTCGAAAAGCTCGGCCTCTTATACCGCGTTATTGAGAAAGCAACGCCAGGGAGTGACAGCATGCCTTTCAAGATATGGGATAAGAACTGGAACGAGTTGATTGCTGTCCCTGCCATACCATACGGGGACATCCCTGTGGCGCGGTTGCGGATTCTCAGAGCTAACTTAAGAGAAATTATGATCGAAGAAGCTGAAATTCTGGGAATCGAAATTTGTTGGCAGTCACAATGTTTGGGTATCGAGTTACAAGATGATCGACGCCTTTCGGTCACTGTTACGCAGAACAAGTCTGAACGCTTGATCGACTGCGATATTTTGATCGTCGCGGACGGTGCACGCAGCAAAATCAGAGCCTCACTTCGACCAGACGACCAGCTGCATTACGCAGGGGCTACTCAAATCGGTGGTCTCGCAGTCTTCCCACCAGGTATTCCGCATCCCTTGGCCGATTCATGGGGTATTATGGCGTCTGGATACGGCAACAGCTGTTTCGTGAGCCCATTCGACGGCAAAACTGTTATTTGGGCTTTTAGCAAAGCTGAAGAGATGCCAGCTCAAGCGACAGGCGGAGATGGACGTGCACTCCTGGATGAAGTACGACAGCATTGCAGCGAGATAGCAGAGCCGTTCGCAAGTTTGATAAACGCAACAGACCCTTCAACGGCCTTTGTTATACCAGCGCGCGACAAGAAGCCATTCAGCCATGAGGACGTTCTTCCTGGTGTGGTCTTCATTGGAGACAGTAACCACGCTGTCAGCCCTTTTGCTGGAAATGGTGCCAACATGGCTTTGGCAGATGGATCGGATCTGGCTGGTTTTCTGTTGGCCTCGGATTCAATTGGCAATGCCCTCGAGGCATATGGTAAGGTGTCGGTTCCTAGAGCGCAGAAAACTCTCGACTCGTCACATTGGCGGATAAGTATTGCCAATCTTGAGGGCATCACCTTTGCTATATTCAGACGTATCCTGCAAGTGGGCGGACTTGTCAAATGGATAGCTGGAAGATGACTGAATAGGTCTAAGATTGCATCTGGTTGGCATGGATTTTGCAATATTGTTATGCCTACGGGGTGCAGAAGATAGCTTCATAGGTAGTTCTTGGACAGCTATTGCGCTTTCGTTAGGCCCAGTTACAGATAATTAATTGGTTGGAAATGGCCCATACATTGTCTGATGAATATGTGGGTGAGTAGGCATGAGAGAAATACCACTTGTTAATCAGATTCCGGTGTAAATCTATACGAATCATCCTCATGCAGGTGTTGGATCCTCCTTAGCTTCCGGCTTCCGTGCCCAGACAGCTCTGAGACGAATGTAGACGTGATGTTTCCGGTTCCGAACCTCACGTCGAAACTTGGCGATATAAACATGGACCTCTTCCATCGGCCAGCCCAATAGATTGGCCGCCAATGTTACAAAACCTTCAGTATCCTGTGTAAGGAAAACTTCTCCAAACCGACCTATCTCCTTGAGCTTAGGATCCGCGGGCCACGGGTTCAAGGGACACTTTTCGAGTCAGTCATCAACTCCGCAGCAAAATGATCTTGTACGCTACCTTGAACTCCCACTCGTGAATATCAACGAATCCAGCCTCTTCTAAAGCAGGTCTCTGGACTTTATCGTCGACAACGGTAAAGCTATTACCGATCTTCTTTGAAGCCTCGACAAAAATCCTTCCCCATTGAGCCATCGCAGAGTCATATGCCACAGTACCATCGTCGCTTTCTGCAGTTGGGGAAATTTCGAAACTCTCAACCCAGCCACCAGGTTTGAGAGTTTTGTGTGCTTGGCTGAAAAGTTCTGTCCAGTCTGGAATGCAGCCGACCAGATAACGAAGATGAACATAATCGAAGGACTCGGATGGGAAGGTCCACTGTTGGGTACAGTCTTCAATCTCGCTGAAATCGGGGTTAGACATAAAGTATCAGTCCGGATGAAAGTAACGAAGTGGCTCACAATTTCAAGTTGGGTGGGACCCAGCCAGGCTGGATGGGTGAAATATCGGTACCAATGACCTCGCATCCGGGGAATTTGTCCGCGAAGTCACTGAAAATTGGTTAAGACCTGGTTAACTATCGTTTGATGAATAACCTACATAGCCCAAATACCTGCAGTATAAGTTAGTACGGGCAATCTCGCAGTCACACAGGGAAGGCCATTTCATACCAGTTCCAGTCCCGATGTCAAGAACTTTCTAGTCATTGACAAAAATAGGTCAGTAACACGACAGGCACAGCATTGTTTTGTCTCATTTGACGAACCTGTATGTTGTCTTCGAGAGGCGCAAAGTATAGTTCTCCATCGTGGGCGAGTGTCCATATGTGGTGACTGGGCAGTGTCCTGTTAGGCGAGACGTAGCACAACTTTCGCGGGAGGGGCATCTCACGCGATATCCATGGCATCACTTTGGCGCTCATCGTTCGATCCCCAGTAGGTTGCGTTTCCTCTCTCACTGTGAAATGTTCTGCCATTGATCGTACGATAATTAAGAATGCTCGATGAAATGGAGGCGGTCGAACTGTCGGCGTCAGATCCTAGAGTCAAGTCTTCCTCCTCATCTTGAGGCTCGTCAACTGCGATTGTTTCGTTGACTGCTACCGACGGATCCTGGGGCGATCGCGGAGACCGGGATGACCGGTTCTTCGGGCTGCTGTTGTTAGACATTGTATCAATAATGCAGATTCCCAGAAGTAACGGAAGGCAAAAAAAAAAAAAAAAAAAAAAAAAAAAAAAAAAACGGCAGACGAAAAAGTAATGGAAACAAAGGAGCAGGGCCAATCTTTTTAAGCTGTTGGTTGTTTATAAAGCACACGTCGGCATCGGGCGGGGCTTTCCGGAGCGAGGCCAGCAAGAGAAGTAACAAGGAACATATCATGACATTATTACATGTTCTATGCATAGGCGACAAGTTGTTGACCAATGGTATCTGAGCATCTGCCAGGTTGTTGGTTGTCATCCGTTTGCTGTTACATTTGAGGAGGGGGTTTTCAGGTAAGGTGGATTTGCGCGGAAAAAAGGATGACACGTCCTGTAAAGAAGTTTTACTGTCGATTGAAACTGATATAGACTGCTCCTGACGACCGACTATAAGAGAGAGCGCGTTTTAGAGTCTGGCAATGATCCAATTGGTACAGGAGTTGGTTGTGTACTGTGGAGGGTCGATAGTCCTGGCTCCAGACCAGTAGATTGTAGTGGAAGATGATCTGAACGAACCATGGTCATCATGCTTGTGCTTGAATCTAAATCTGCCTGCAGGTTCCGGCTCCAAATTACGGCCCGCCGGGTTCTCGAGACTCGATGCACCGTCTCTGATTTTCGCCTGCATACCTGTTTATAGTGAGTGACTCAATGTTAAAATAACTCATTTTATACTCATGAACATCCCTCCGCCTTGTGAACGGATGGAACACGTGGGATAGATTCACTAGAAGTTATTATCATATCCATTTGTGTGCAGCCTGAACTTCTCTTCTCCATGTACATGCATACAGCATGTTTCCAGGAATCACGGGAGGTCTCTGGCCACTAGGGACCTATATGCGCTTGTGTAACTGAGCCAGAAGCCCATCGACTTACAAAAAGGTATACCTGGTATGATTTGTGCCTAAACAATGTGATCAACCTCACAATATCAGCGCCACGTTGGCCGACATCAAGAGGAACTAGCACTATTCGATTTACTAATAGTAGAATCGGATGATAAGGACGAAAATGGTAGCGAAGGTGATTCAAGTGCTGAGTCGATGGATATGATATTTAACCAGGACAAGCGAGGAAATGACAGTATACAACCTGAAGAGCCGCCGACCTCGCATTGCGTGCTTCGGACCAGCGAGATGACTGCTTACACCACTTGGCAATTTAGATACTAGAATGACCGATTGACCGATCGATTACTTCGTACTACGCAGTGAGGTTTATCAAGAAGTCATTAAACCCGACATCTGCCTCTATCTCGGACCAGAGACCGTTGCGCGACCTAGACACTATGGGCTTTCTGATATCAACTATATACCCATCAGTCCTACCACCGAGACTAAGCCAGCTTCTATCAGAACTCGAGAATATTCAAAAGGACCGGGCAGTTAAACTACTGAGACTCAAGCTCACAGGTAACGTGTATTCCGATTGCGGTAGCACGAGCCATGAAATAGGTCCTCCAACAGCAAGGGCAGAGGAGGCTATCACTAGATACCGGGCAGAGAGACGGCCTACTGATTAACAGTTGGCAGGCTAAGCTTCCAGTACGGTCATTTCTCCCAGACAAGGAACAACATTCGACGCAATATATACAGATCTTGTATTGATGATATTTACGATAGATAAATATAGTTCATAGAAATTTAATGTGTTTTGGGCCACGCATCCTAGACTGGTATCCTAGATCTTTCCGGAAGACCACGTTGTGCAAGATTGTTGAATATTTGGAGCGATTTACTACAAAGGAATGTCAGTTTCTGGCTTCGCTGGGATTTTGGACATGACTTACGATAAAGCCGAACCACTTGAGATCGTTGTCATCGAAATGAGGGTTGCCGTGTCCAATACCCTGTCCCAAGAAAGCCTAAGAATGTCAGCCACCATTCAATGCCTCATGATGCTCCCTATCTTACCTGGAACTTCTCACCAAAGACCTGGCGAGTGTAAGGGCTGGCAGGAGTGTTGGGTGTAGATGACTGAGGGTTGGAAGAGTATCCGAAAATACCAGTCCACTGCTTAATCTCCTCGTAGTAGTTCTGGACATTGAGAGTAGGATCGGCGGTTCCGTGGTAGATCTGGAACTTGGGGCGAGCACCGTTGTAGCCGGGATACATATTCTTGACGACGTTGGCCCACTGGGTCTGAGTGTAGATGGACTTTCCTTGGGAGCAGGTTGAGTTCCATGCGGCGGCTTGGTTGGCCTGGCTGACGAAGCAGCCGGCGGGAACACCAGCATAGGCGCTTCCAGCGGCGAAGACGTCGGGGTATGTAGCAAGCATGACGTTCTGTTTCTATTAGTCCAGTTTTGTTGAGAGCAGGCGAGTGTTGACTTACGGTCATCATGGCACCGGAAGATTCACCAGTGACGAAAACCTTCTTGGCATCACCATTGTACTGCTTGAGAACATACTTGGCCATGTTGGCAATAGAGGTACTGCAACCACCACCCTCGTGGGTCAAGGTCATTTTGGAGGAGACATCCCAGCAGCCACCGGAATAAGGAGTCTGAGGATAAATAACAATGAATCCGTACTTCTCAGCATTGGAAGCCCACTTAGTACCCTGGTAGTAAGCCTGGGAGGTACCACCGCAGTAGTGAAGAGCAACGACGACAGCAGGGTTGGACTTTAAGTTCTTGGGGACGTACAAGGACATCTTGGTGCCGGTTGGGTTGTTGCCATAGCTGTTGACCTGCGTGAGCTGACCTCGCGGGACGGGCTCAGCAGCGAGGACGAGGCTGAAGAGGGCTAGCGCCCAGAAGCTGATGATGGAAGTCAACTGCATGATGAAATGTGTCGAAAGAATGATGTGCCAAGAAGTATGGGGAAACAAAACATGATGAGATGGTGTATCAGCCAAGATATATACCCGCCCCCCCAGAAGCAAGTGGAGGCCCATGGATCGATCTCATCTCCTGACCATGCTCCAATGGATCGAACGGACGTGTATCCTCCGCCAGCCATTGTTTCTAGTAGCGAACGAATCTCGTTCCTGAACGAACTCCACACCGCCAGGTCCTCAGCCTGGAAATGTACGGATTCGGCACATGGCGGATATGCCGATGGGCCTTTTTGGCTAAAGTCGTCCCCGCCGTGAATTCATGCAGAGGCAAGAAACTGATCATTTGACGAGGATAAAGAGCGAGTTTAGCCTGGGATAATAACCGATCGTGGTGTGTTTCAGTGGGACTTGAAACCTCGAGCCTTTCCGGATTGAGACGCGGAGAAAATTGGAGCGTTACATTGATGAGTGAAGGACTATTCCACCAATTGGAATGAGGGGAGAGCTGATGGTTTGGAAACACCAGTTTAATTACACGGATTATGTTTCCTGTAAATGCGACTATATTGCTTTGTCAGGTCATCGAGAGTTTGTGTCATGACGTGAACGTGCCATTTCAGGAGTGAGTCTCGGCCCTCAGAGGAGCCTATCCTAAATGACAAAAAGACTTAGGTAAAGGCACAGTAGATTTTAGAGGACTTTAGACTGAACACTTTCAGTACCTTGCATTAAGGGTAAATGTTTCAAGTGTTTAGTCGTGTCAGATAGTTTTGTTTGCTCCCCTAGCTGCATGGTATTCTGTGGCTTTGATCCGGATACACGGCAAGTTATCTTGATGGCCAGACAAGTATTAATTAATCCGCAACGTCACTTGTCTTCTGAAAGTCCATGAATGAAAATGTGGAACATGACAGAAGCACCGTGCACAGACGTGAGGCCACAATTACTCCTCAATTGAGTAAGGGGAGAACATGGCCAAAGGAGGAAAACAACTACCACTTAAGTCACATATTGTGTGGTGTCACAAAGTCGAGTCAAGAGAGCCACTCAAACCTGGATCATTGGTTGAGCCATGACTCGGAGTCTGGCTATACTAACGGGAGAATGAAAACCGACAAGAATGAAAACGAGAAGACCGCCGACACAATGGCGAAATATCTCTGCGAGACAACCTCAGCTCTTCCGTTACCATTAGTCTGAGTATCCGTCGTTACCGCCATCATCTCCCTATTCCTCCGCGTCAAAGCCCCCAGACTCGAGAGTCATCCACAACCCATCAGAATCCGTAATGGGAGTTTCGGTCTCGACCAAGGGAATCACTGGTAGGCATGCCATTGTGGACAACCACAGGAGTAGGAGTCGAATGATTACGCCAGCTCCACAAGGCGGATCGGAGCTCGGAGGGGAAATCATAAGGTAAACAGTCACCCTCCTCTTCCGGGACAGATTGCACCACGGTGTTCTCAGCGACAGACAGGCGGGCCAGAGCATCTCGAAGAGTCACAACGCAGTTGTCGTCCCGGGTGTAGGCCGACTGGGAGGCGACGATGCGGTCGCGGAGTTCGTCGTGAGAAAAGTTGGCACCAGCCTGGGAAGTAAGCTTGTTAGAATGTGTTGTGCTGTCGGCAAAGGTTTGGTGGGAGTTGGACGTACAGACTGGAGGGCGGAGGCAGTCATGATCTCGCGAGTGGAAGCCAGCTCTTGGAGGAAAATCGTGGTGGAGTTGTTCGGATCCATGAGATGTCCTTCAAGTTCACGCCAGGCAGCGCCGCAAGCCTCAAGAGCAACATGGATACGCCAGAACTGGCGTTCAGTGAGGGTAGGGTCAACAAGAGGGTCGTCCTCTCCCTCGGGATCACGCGCCGACAGAGCTTTCACGAAGTTCCAGTATTACTGGGTCACGCCGAGAAGCTGGGGAGGCATCTGGGAAACAAGTCAGATGTATTCGTCGGGCAGTATATGAGAAGACTTACCGAGCCACACTGCTTTTCATAATGATCGCAGAGAACACAGGACTCGGGTTCATTGCCCCAGACACACTTGCAGCTGACATCGCGATCGAGATTCGAAACACAGGCCAGGCAAGGTACGCCCTCGACCTTCTTGAAGCCGACATCCTTGTCGTACTTGTACTCGGAGAAGACGGTCGCGATATGGTCGAGGGAAGCCATCGCGGAAGAGTCGGCGAAAACAAACAACACTTGAGGAGTTGAGAAAGGGAAAAGAACGCGGCGTAGATGCAGCAAAGGATTGAAAGAGAGGGCAGAAGCAGAGATCACGAAGAGATGCTTGAGGGGAAAAAACAAAAGAGTGGAAATTTTTCTTGATTGTTGACTTTGATTGTGTGCTTACAAACGAGTTGACCGTGGATCACTGCTTCCGTTCCGGCTGGAGGCTGGCACTGGCAAACAGCTGCCTAGGTACCACGTAGCCACAAATCCGAGAAAACCACAGGCATTAACATTCAAGGTCAGCCAGATGATAAACTGAACCGGGACAAAAGATGGTATAGAATTAGAGGAATGATATGGTTACCACGAATTCATACATGCCATGGCCTTGAGCAACCCTGGAAAAGGTGCAATTACTCTTGCTCAGGGATGTCTTGCTGTGATCTCGAATTTCTGTTTGATCGATATTGTTGAATTGAAATTTCTATAAATCCCACGACCTCAATCGCTCCCAAACTAAATATACCTGGCTTTCGTCAAAAGCCTCGCAATTTGCCCTCGCAAGAGCACGGCGGGAAGGAAACCACATAAAGAGGTTATGATCCGTCCCTACTTCCTCAGTATGAGACATCACATCCTCCAGCCAGTCTTGAAACCGATTATCTTGTTCCTCTTCCAACACTTGGTCTTTGTTCTCCAGTTCATCAAAATACGCCTTCTCCCTCTGCAGCAAATCCCATACAAAGCGAACCGCGACGTCAAGACTAACTCGAACAGCTGTTTCTTCCTCCCCAGGACCGCCAATGTAGTCGTCGCGGTTCACATTGGATGGTAGCCCTGCCTCGAAGAGTGGAAAAAACTGATGGGTGAAGACAGATGTGCATCATCCCCTGTTTTGACGAGAAGAACTGTACACGGTTTTAACTGCTTCTCCACTCGATGATCCAATTTGTGAATCCTGTCATAGCCTTTCAACCCTGGCGGTTCATAATATGGGCCTGTAGTATCTGGCAACGGTGGCTTATCAACAACCAGATACAGGGCGCGGAACAGATGAGACATGTGGTAACCATGCTCTCGCCAAGTTCGTATGTCGCCTGGGCTTTCATCCTTAGGCGGCTCTTCTCCAGGATAACTCGAACACCAGTTTCTCCCACGCTTAAACTTCACCAAGTGCTCTACATGAGTGGACACGTATTGAGACAGGTCGGCATGAAATATTGACAGCTGTTCGAGATTTTGAGGACCGTTCTCTTGCAAGAGTAAGGGTTTGCCGAAAAAGCCACCGCGCTGGAAGACTGGTCCACGGTTGTGGAGTCGTAGCCACTCTCGGAATATATACCGGGCGATCTTTTGACTATCGAAATTGCCAACTGCCCTATGTTCGAAATAGACCATTACTTCCTTATTTGACCAGTCGTCAAGATGATAGGGTCCAACCATAGGCTTTGATAGACGTGGTGTGTTGACCGTTTTCATGCAGTGGTCTGCACGCCATCCAATCTTGAGATCTGAATACATCCGTATCTGTTCCGCGGAATGCTCGAAAAACATGATTTCAAGTTCCTTGTAGAGAAGATCTGGTATTTCTTTGAGCGTCGCTCTCGTGGGCTCGAGATATTTCTCATTGTAGCCATCTTCAACGGAAATGGAAGCTGGGTTAAATACCTCCTTCGATAGAAGACGATAAGCAGAATCTCCGGGGGTACTCATGGAGATGAGCTCCTGTTCGTTACTCCCAGGAGCCGACGTGGTCAATGGTGGGGAGTTTGCCGTGCCTTTTGTAGATGTTGATCCCATGAGTTTTGGCGACAGAAGTTGGTGAGAATAACAAATATTTGGAGATATGGCTCAAAAGAACAGGAACAGGTTTATACTGAAACTCGGGAAGCTTGATGAGTCACCCATGTTCTCGACTCTCAATTTTGACTTTTGGTGATGAGTTCTTCGGAACTTTAGGCCAGTACATATACTTTACATACCGTGGCGTATCAATTCGCCGAAAGCTAGCTTTATCACACCAGCCATTGGCTAATTCTTCACCTAGTCTTATTGAAACCACAAATATAAATGTGGAAGTGTATGACTTGGTCCGAACTGTGAACCCAACTACTTGAACCGTCTCAGGCGAGGCGGCTTAGTAACGCTAATCCCTAATCTTGGACCCAGCTTATGGAAAATGGATCTTTCCGTCATGCATTTATTGCACAAGGCGCAAGCGAGTCATAGCGAGTATTCACGCTTGTGTAATGGAGCCTTGATTTGTTCAACTTGATTGAAGCCGGTGGCAAGATATCGCGATGTCATTGGGTTTGATGGAACCAATCAGAGGGATCTTGTGACTTGGCTTGGCTCTGATCCGAGCTGCTGCGGATGCCTTTGCGGACTCAAGATGCTGGCATCTGGTCTGCCAGCTGTCAACAATGTCTGCCTGACATCTCTCAAAAGCCATCATCTCCTAAGAGAAATCCTCTTCTCGCCCTCCGATATGCTACTCTTTCTTCCCCACCACAGTTCGTTCTGCTAGACCTCGTCTCGCGTCTTTAAGTCTTTCCACACTCGCAATACCGTCTTTACTCCCGCAATTGTAAGAGCTTTACGCCCTAATCGCCGACTCGTCCTCCAACAATATCCATCGCTGCGGCCGTTACAGCTGCTCACCAGCAATATGAGTTTGACGAAGAGACGGGGTTTAATCGCTTGCCGACTTCGAGGTTCCTTGCCTGCATTGCGTCCTGTCCGCTCATCGCGACCTACGGCTTGTCCGTGTGGTTGATGACATGCACTCTGTGCAAGCGAGACCACAAGAAATGCATTGCCATATGTATCACCATCGATTGTTCTGTGTCCCTTCGCCCGACAAAATGCAAATCCCTCCCGAGCTGAAGGCTGTTGTGCAGACCTACTGGAACGCGCTTCATGCATAGTTCACCGCCTATCGATCGCGTCTTGAGAAGTGGCGCGTTATGCAGTGTGTTCTCGAGGCTGCGTCTGCTCTCCGATCCCTCGTCGCTGCTCTCTCGAATCCCTGCGGTACAACTCCTCGTAATCGCACCGGCGTTGCTCCTGTTGTCCAAGCTCAGGAACTTGCTTCGAATCAGGAGCTTCTTAGTCTTTCCTACCGAGGTCAGGTTAAGATCTCCATTGCTTTGTTAACTTGTCGGCTCTAACTATTTACCCAGGCTCGCCCCGAGATCCATAACACAAAACATTTGCCGAACCGTCCCCGCCTACGTCGCCCATATGTCCTGAGGCTGATGCGTTTGTTGCAGTACTTGAACGCCTCCCTACTGCCTTCGAAATGCCCCTGGAGGAAGACAACAGTCGGAAGAGAACCAAATTCCCCTCAACCGAACTCCCTGACAAGTTCATTGACGATATGGATCGCCTCGTCGCCGAAGGTGGCTCGGCTGCTCGCAATGCATGGCCTGGCCCAACCTGCAAATCCCGGCACTTGAAAGATCTGAGCAGCCGCAAATCTGATGGTCTTGGCCCCAGCGACGAGGAAGATAGTGGGGGACTGCAGGTTCTCGGGGGCTTTAGTGTATTGTAGCCTCTGTAATCTTCAGTGAGATGCACGCCAAGGGAGGGATGAATCTCGACCCTAAGAGATGAAGAGATTTAGGTAAATTATCAAAATCTTGAAGGAGTTTTAGATGATTTTATATGATTTTGTTTTGACAATTTGTGGTGTGAAATCTTAGGGTCTTGCTTCTCGTGCACAAGCTTTGCAAGCACCTCACTGACGTCATGTTGCTTCCTGGCAGGAAATACACAGCAAAAGCAGCGTCGCTCTGCCTGCTCAACTCCTCACCGTTTCAACAACAACATCAACCGCAGCATTCTCTGGCATCTTCACCTGTTCAGCCAACTTCTGCAGGGTTTGCTATCAAATCTATTCGAGTTTTCCCTCTCCCAATCATCCTTGATTGTCTCATCCCCGGCGTCGATGATGCCTTGCCTCAACTTATCACTTCATTTCAGCCAACAAATCCCACCGTCCCGTCTCCTGTGGCTTCTCTCCGACCTCTTGGGCATCTCTTTGCGGTCACCTCACCGCTGGCCATAGTTGAGAATAGCTGCTCCAATCCGAACGGTTGCGACTCGCCCCGAATCATGACGCCAGACCCTAGTCGGCCGACAACTGGTCGACAGGCTTCATCACCGAACGCGCCCCTACGGACTCACCCGCCTGTCAAGCACCGCTGAAAGGAAGATCACGGTCGATAGAATCCGGAAGCAAGCACGCCCTCGGGCTGGCCAAGCGGCAACAGAATCAGAATTACCCAAGTTGTAGCTCGAAACGTCTCCATCGCCAAGCCCCATGGACGCACGGACGCCGTCACCAGATCTCCTTAAAGAACTCGACCCAGACACAAGTGCCCTGGAGCAAACGCATGCCCGATATAAGCTCTGCCAAACTGCATTGGAGAAGGGTCGCAGACAGGTCGCCGACCGCCATGACACCGCCGGTCAGAGGAGTGCACCCACCTCTAGATCATAAATACGAGATAGTCCACAAGCAGTACCACAGGACAGCTTGCCCCTTAAATCAGGAACCGGTGGCATATCTCCGGCGGGAGAATGTCGATACAAACAACCTCAGCTACTGTGAGGTGTCCAGTATACCACCATGGAAAGAAAACCACTGCGCCTTAGTCAAGATAGCTCCGCAAAGCGGAGCATTTGTAGTGAGCGAACTGGAAGAACGTCAAAATACATCAAGTCAACCAACAAATCTAGTTCATTGCAAGATCGCCGGACCATCCTCAACATAAACGAACTCCCACCGCGACGAAACACACCTGATCCCTTTCTACATCTAGAAACATTTTCACCGATGAATCGCGACGTTTCTCCGACGGGAAGACGTCAATACAAATAATCTCAATTACTGCGAGGTCACCAGCAAGCCAACAAAGTATAATCACTGCGCCTTAATCAAGGCAGCCCCTAAGAGCTTATTTTTAGGGGCCAGCGAACTCGGTCGAAAATATGACTATTGGTTTGTCAATAGGCCATCTCTGGAGGCCAGAATATCCGAGATCGTGTGGAGATGCTGGGAGACTGCGGTCACAGCCCAATCCCTTTCGCCGACCTGTCTCGGACGGGTCTGGATCGACCATATTATGCATGTCGAGACCAAGCTGGTGGTTTAGGAGGCCATCCACCGATCGATCGCGGAGAACACCGAGAAGATCAAGAAACCAAAGCATTTTCAAAACATCTTTACCTTTACCCGACACCAGAATGCATTTTATGCTATTCTTGGGAGTTATTTTGGGCGCATGATTATGCGCATGCTTTTGGATCACCAAGAAGAGCACCAGAAGTATATAATTCGAAGGGTGGTAGTTCTCGGCAAAGCGGCTTTTTGGGTTAAGTATTGGTAGCTGTATGTAGATTTTACAAAATCATAATCGGGTTTATTGATTCTTTGGGCAGTTTATGATAAACTCAGACCAGGTAATTTATGATGATTTTGATGAGTTTAGGAAAACTTAGAATAAGCTTTACCTAAATTTAGGTTCCCCGTATGATTCATTTCCCAAGTCTTATGATCAATCGCATTACGGGCCACAGCATTTGAGAGCCATTAGATGGCCGTAGGTGTTGTGCCTTTTGGTCTCGTGAGACTGCTCTCTCTGCTGCACGAAACCCAGTTTCTCGACCATTGGTGCATACTTGCTTAGATACAATTCCACAGAGGAGTAGATTGTTTTCAGGATATGAGCGATATTATTGGTTGAATCAAGGAGTCACTTTGGACAACAGGAGAATGACTTTCTTATTGCCCCTGATGCCTAAAGCTAACATAGATTCATCAAACTTCAACCAGGGAGAGCGTTCCATTTGAGCACATGTAGAAGTAAAAATGTAACAAATCTTACCAATTCTGACTTTATTTAAACCACCATAAGTCCAGCCCTTCCTCAACCCCGAACAACCATACCTCTATCAATCCAAAGCCAAACCCTCTTTTTCTCATCGCCTTCATTTCTCCTCAGACTTGCATAGTATCCCCCTTTTTGGTCTCACAGCAGAAATTACCGACCATGAATTTCCAAACGGAACCAGACGTTATACCCACCTATGAATCCGAACCGCGCATCATCTGGATCGGGGATGCTGAAACCTTATACACTCTCCTCGACGATCTTGATGATATCCCAAAATTTAAACCACGCCTTTTCATCACTCTTGAGGGGAATCATATCGGACATGAAAGTAGAATCTCCATTATGCAGATCTACAACGCCATGTCCCATCGCGTCTACCTCATAGATGTATACTGGCTCAGTGCCATAACATTCTGGCGGGTCAATAGGCGCATGACTTTTCTCAAGGGTGTTTTAGAGTCCGAGGATATCATCAAGGTTTTTTTCGACGTTAAGAAGTACTCCGATGTACTGTACAGCCAGTTCAAGATCAGGCTTGCCGGTGTTCACGATCTTCAGCTCATGGAGCTGGCGACTAGTGGGAATCCTCACAGGCTCAGTGATATTGACAGCTGTTTCTGGAAAGATGCCTCTTGGCGGTCGGAGAATGGGTGGTTGTTTTGGAATCTTCGAGGAGCGGTTCCTTCATGGTGCTCTCATCGAATACGCTCCCGATGCGTGCAGATCTTCCCTACGCTGTATTCTTGTTACGACGAGAAGCTACGGGCTCAACCTGGGCAGCGAGAAAGTATGATTGCTGCTTCGAGGAGCGTAATTGAACTGTCGCGGGGTATGATATCTGCTACCGAGGAATCGGATCGGGCTGTTATGCGTCGTGATGTTGACTGAGTTTGAATTTATTTATTTGTTATTCTAATGTGAGCATGGGAGTATATAATATCTTGCCAGCGACTTCCACAGTTCTGAAGTTGAGAGATACTTGAAATGGATAAGTGTTATTGGAAGTACAGTGGACTAAATAACGGAAATAGTACTACTACCAGAAGAGCATTGCTTTATTGTATACAGACATAGTCAGAAATAGACATCATCCCATCTACCCCACTACATCATAGCGACTATGTTCTCCATGCATTCCTATTCGGGCGGATGAAAGACATGCACAAGTCCCGTTAGAGCATGTTGATTCTCGGAGCCGGCACTTCTAGCTCCGCCTCTAGACACCCGATTACGGTATGTCTCTTCCGAACTTTCTCTCACGAGGTTTCATCGTTCATTAAGGAGCGCTAGACCCATGTCGGAAGAATTGGTGAAACATCCTTCATCCGAGCTGTGATTGGAGGAATAACGAACGCCCCTGTACGGATCATACACAGCTCCGCGTATTGAGCTGAAGGTCGTGCTTGGGGAAAGGTGCTACTTAAGAGAACGCCGTCCCTCGGAAAAATAGATTAGTTCAGTGTGTTTCTCACAACCGAAAAAATGGTACTCTTTCGGTTTCTGTCATTTTTGTCCTACTGCTCAGTCGCTTTGGCCTTGACCTACAAGGGCGTCGACTGGTCTTCCGTTCTGCTCGAGGAACAGAAGGGCATTCAATACACTGCCGGCGGTTCCGCTCAACCTCTCGAAAAGATCCTCGCGGCCAATGGCGTCAACTCAGTCCGCCAGCGAGTCTGGGTGAACCCCTCTAACGGCGACTACAACCTCGACTATAACCTCAAACTCGCCAAGCGTGCTAAAGCTGCGGGCCTGAGCGTCTATCTCACACTCCATTTCAGCGACACCTGGGCTGATCCTGGCCATCAGGCTATTCCCTCTGGATGGCCTACCGATATCGATAACTTGTCCTGGAGACTGTACAACTACACCCTGCAGGTCTCGAATGCTTTCCAGTCTGCTGGTGTTCCTCCTGCGCTCATGTCTATTGGAAATGAAATCACTGCTGGTCTTCTCTTCCCTACTGGCTCGACCAAATCCTACTACAACATCGGCCGTCTTCTCAACTCTGCAGCCTACGGTATCAAGGACTCTTCCCTCAACCCCAAGCCCAAGATCATGATTCATCTTGACAAGGGCTGGGACTGGGGTACTCAAGAATACTTCTACACCCAGGTCCTCAACCAAAAGGGTCTTACCCTCGGTGCCTTCGACGCCATGGGCGTTTCATACTATCCCTTCTACGGATCGGGCGCTACTTTCTCTGCGCTTGAGACTTCACTCACCAACATGGCCAACAAATGGGGCAAGCAGATCTTTGTCAGCGAGCTTGACTGGCCTACATCTTGCCCCTCCCCTGCTCAGCCTTTCCCTAGCGACATGAAGAACATTCCTTTCTCTGCTGATGGTCAGACGCAGTTTATTAAGAAGGTTGCTAGCATTGTTAGCAAGGTCAAGGGAGGAGCTGGGCTGTACTACTGGGAGCCTGCTTGGATGAACAACCAGGCTCTTGGCTCTTCATGCCCTTCCAACACTTTGTTTTCGTGGCCTGGAAAGGCTCTGTCAAGCCTTTCTGTCTTTAAGAGCATCTAGGCAGGGTGAACTTCCTTAAGTTTCCCTTCGTTGTTACATAGTTATAAGACCAAGTACATACATTTAACTGATGTCAAAATAATATGATGACTCATATGCACAAGGGTTTGACTTCGCCCGAGGTGTTGGGAGCTCTATACAGATTAGATAAAATAGGATATGCCGATGCTGTCAATGGCGCATGAAAAAGAAAAACAATTCCAATTTCAATACAATGTCATCCAAATTGTCTGCCTTGCTCAGCCGCAATTTGGTTCGCCTTGTTTTGACACGTCACCCCGCACTCGGCCAGCTCACCATTATCATTTTTCTTTTTCATTCTTCCACTCTCAAACACTCCCTCGAAATGGAATGAGATTCTTCGAATATTCTAAAATCTGAGAAAACGCATAAAATGTCCGGAGCCGAGGCCGCGATCGCAGGCATAGGATTTCTCTGTAACGCGATGCAGATCGTCACTTTCGGCAGAGATATTCTCCAGGTTTACAGTCACGTTCGGAATGAACACTGTCCTGACCCCAGGCTGAAATCCTATCTCGAAAGCGCGAAAGCTTGCTTCGATGATATGAACAGCTCTGCCTCTCGGGTTCTGCCGTCGACCCGAGACCAACAGCAAATAATTGACATTGGCAAAAAGCTGGAGGAATCCATGACCCAGCTCCAATCCAAATTCTCAGAGCTTCATATTGACGATACATCTCGACGTGGATTCCGCGGGAAGATAGAGATGGGTAAAAAGAGTCTAGCCACGCTGTGGCAAGGAAAAGAACTGGAAAGTCTTGAGGTCAACCTCAAACGATACGAAAGCCTTCTCCATGGTGTCGTTCTGCACCGCATATGCAACCAGTCTCAGGCAGCAGAAATCAGTTCACAACAGTCCTTCAGCGAACTTAACACCAACCTACAGTCAGTCATTAAACAGTTGGCGGATGGCCGCACATGGATGTCCGACCTTTCAATTGAGTCACTGGAGACAAGAAACCTGATTACCAAGGAGCATGAAACAACACGTGCAGCTATCAACACAGGATTCACTACTTCGCAGGGCGCCCTTGGGAGGTTCCGCGATTCAGTATCTCGAGAATTTCAGAATATGGCCAGACGCGACCAGAGCAAAATCTTCGAGCAAGAACACAACCAATTGCTCCAAAGCCTCCGGTTTCCTGACATGAGGAGCCGTGAAAATCACATATCTGAAAATTACCCTGGAACCTTTGATTGGGTCTTCGAGAACACCACTGATTGTAGTCGAAGCCGTTCGCCCAATTGGAAAGAATCAGACGACGATAGCTTTCAGCAAAGCGAAGAGAATATGGACGATGATGAGGATCTGGAACACTCACCAGTGGGGGAAATTACGACAAGATCATCGGATCTTAATTGTTTTCCGGCCTGGCTAGAGTCAGATGCCCAGCAATATTGGATTAGCGGTAAGCCTGCTTCTGGGAAAAGCTCGCTTATGAAATTCCTTGCGACCCATTCCCTCACGTTGCAGCATCTGAGAGCCCACCATAGTAACATCCAAATCCTCACCCACTATTTCTGGAAGCCAGGGCAGCCACTACAGAAGAGTATCGAGGGAATGACACGTTCTCTCCTACATCAAGTGCTTCACAAGAACCGTCGTCTCGCCCAGCGCCTGTGGACCGAACAGTCGAACGTTCAAGATAAGCGAGATCGTGGAGATTGGGATATGAATGAGCTGAAGAAGGCTCTCTGCTGGGCCATCCGATTTTCAGGCAGTACTTTTTGCATTTTCCTTGATGGGCTAGACGAGGCTAAAGAATTCGAGGACCTACCGTGGGGTGATAATCAGAACTCCCAGGTTATCTACGACTTACTCAGCCTTAGCAATATCAAGCTGTGTGCATCCAGCAGGGAAGAGAATCCTTTTTGTCGGTTCTTTGAAGGCCAACCCTGTCTCAGAACCCATCAGCTTAATGAGTACGATATCTACCATTATGCGAAGAACAAGCTAGAAGTATCTGGTCTAAGCTCCAGCGATCGATCTCGACTTTTATCGATAGTTGTAGCGAAAGCAGATGGTGTGTTTCTTTGGGTGGTCTTGGCTGTCAAGAGTCTCAATCAGGCAATACGATCAGGTGGTGCCAATGAATTTGAGGAGCGACTCGCACAGACACCATCTGATTTACACGACCTCTTGGTCGATATGTGGAATCGTTTAGGAGATGATGCCAAGTTGTCAACTTACAAAAATGATGCTTCTCGGTCCTTCAGCTTAGCTCTTGCAGCAAAGAACATCGATGAGGAAAACTATCGGTATAGCGACCTTCCTCTTCATTCGATGAGCTCATTGCTCGTCTTGGCTACAGCCCTGGAGGACAAACCATTCACGTCGATATTGAGGGAAGGCCGAGAAATACAGGCAAAAGAACTGCAAACTAGATGTTCAAGGATAGAAGATCGATTGCGTTTGGTTTGCCGAGGTCTCCTTGAAGTAAGGACGCTGGATCATGACTATCATGAATGGGCTGGAAACAAAGTCCTTTTTGACTATGCCTCAACAAGGGTTGAATTCATACACAGATGTGCATTCGACTTCATTACCGACACACAGTTTGGGCGTGAACATCTTGCAATTTGTCACTGGTCATCAATTGAGCAAGCAGAAAGGTTACTTGCCGGTTATCTAGTCAAATCTCGGTTTCTATGCATCAAGAAAGAACGGTACGAGTTCCCGACAACATCCACAGGCACAGAGCTTCATCACAATAAAAACATGCACCAGTTGGCCCCAGCTTTAAGTATCATACTCAGCTGGTCCAAGGGTAATGCGTGTTTCCGAAATAGCATGTTTGCGGTATTGCGAGACTGGCAGGAATTTGGCTTATTTTACGGTCACTTATATTGGAGCTATCCGGTACTTCCTAAATCTCCTTCCAACCCGAGGCAGTTAGAGTTCCTTGAGAATGTCGTCAGAGCAGACAATTCGGACGCCATGATCATCTATCTGCTAGAACAGTTTTCAATTGTTTCTCTGGCAGAGGCTATTCCTATTCTGCTCTGCGTGTGGGTGATTCCCGAAAAGTCCATAGCGATGGGGTCATGCTTGAGCTTTGTTGACTACATCCTGACCCGCCTGGAAGGTGCAACTGGTGAAGGGCGGCAGGATGTTTCCTCACAAGCTGAACATGATGTGATAAATGCAACAAGGCTACTGCATTCATGGTTCGTCATGCAGTGCCTTCACCGGGTATATGTCCATTGGGGGGACGATGGACATATGATCACAGACTTACTGCGCCGCTTTAGCCTGACTCTATGTTCAGTGAACGATTGGCAAAGCCCATTGATTCTAGAATTTGGTGTTGGTTTAACTCATAAATTCTATCCACAAGACAGCACAGGGTACGGTTATGCGTTTCACCAATATACCGTTGCTATAGGGAATTTTGTTACTGCTTACCACTTACTCGGTCAAATCTTACAGGATCTACTAAACTGTGATCTACACATCCAACCTCCGGAAGACGCCAAGGAACGATTTGAAATACTTCTGATCAAAAGCGATGAATATCCTCCGGGCGATCGCAGGGTGCTTTTTCAACCTGCGGCAGAGTATCATCTGGATATTGCAAATTGTATAAAAAGGAACATATCAGAACGTCGTCCTTGGGTTAGAAACCAAAGGTGGTGCACCCTGTTAAAAAATATTAGTAAGGGCTTGACATGGATAGGTGAAGACACTGTGAGATATTGCATCGAGGAAGTTAATAAGCGGGGCTTGGAACTAATACATCCATGGGTGAATGCTGTCATAGAGGATTAAGATACTGTAGCTGTGAACTTCAGCAGAATAGATCAGTAAAGAGTGTTGTCCATCTCTAAAACCGTCGCATGATCTCCAATAGATTTATTGATTCATCAACAATCCAAGTGAGGGGTAGCCCATCACAATCAACAACGACATTTACCCTGAACTTCCCCCTGTAATTGGCTCATCCAACCCTAAGCAAAATTCAATTTAAGGATCGTCACCTTATCGTCAAAAACAACAACAACCTTCCTTCCTTATCTCCTCACGAACTTTTGTCGCCCTCCCAAGAAACCAAGTCTTGGCCAACGCAACATAACACGGGGAACTTTGTAAAAATGGTCCAAAGCGGCAGGTCTAATACCCCTGTAGCATTCCACATCTAAACCGCTGCGGGAAGGCGCCTATCTCACTAGCCCTGTCGATCCCCGGTATAAGCTTAATCTCGTCCCGGAACTTAGTCCACTATAAGAACAGAGTGATACCGAGCAACCTTTTTCTTGTTCTTTTTTTTTCCCCTCAAGGTTTCTCTTCTGCAACCTCAGGTCAATCGTTCATCATGGTCGCGAAATTACTGGCCACTCTTTTGGCGCTTGCCCCGCTGGGTCTGGCGATTGATCCTCCTCGACAGCCGCATCAACCTGTTGGTGAGGGGGATCGCCTACTCACTTTTAATGAGACCAGTCCAAGCGCTAAATTGAGACCTACTACCATGAGTGTAGAGTGGTCTTCCGCTGGACAAGATGGAAACTATATTGTTCTTAGCGACGATGGCGATCTCGTTCTGGAAGACATCGTCAGCGAAAAGACAACAAAGTTCATTACAGCCGATAAACTTCCCAAAGATCTGCACGAGTACTGGATCAGCAGCGACGCCAAGCGCGTTCTCGTCGCGTCAAACTACACCAAGCAATACCGCTACTCGTATTTCGCAGATTACTTCATTCTCGACGTCGAGTCTGGTGAGAGTGAGCCTCTTGTGAAAGACCAGGTTGGCGATATTCAGTACGCGCAGTTTGCGCCGAGTGGAGAAGCCATTGCTTTCGTGCGGGGCAACAATCTCTTCATTCGTGATGGTGAGGGCAAGGTTGAACAGATTACCACTGATGGAGGACCGGATATGTTTCACGGTGTGCCTGATTGGGTGTACGAGGAGGAGATCTACGGTGGACGCTCGGCGCTTTGGTGGTCGCCTGATGCAAAGTTCCTTGCGTTCCTGAGTTTCAATGAGACTGGCGTCGGTACCTTCACCATTCCCTACTACATGGATAACCAGAAGCTTGCGCCGACGTACCCTCGTGAGCTGGATCTTCGATACCCCAAGGTTGGATCCAAGAACCCTACCGTCGAGCTCAACATTCTTGACCTTTCGGATCGCGAGTACAAGCCTGTTCCTGTTGATGCTTTTGAGCCTGAGGAGCTCATCATCGGTGAAGTCGCTTGGGTCACCAAAGATCACAGCGCCCTTATCTACCGCGCTTTCAACCGTGTCCAGGACCATGATGCTCACGTCGTCGTCAACCCTGAGACGCTCAAGTCAAAGGTCGTTCGCGAGCGAGACGGAAGCGATGGATGGCTTGAACATACTCTGTCCATCTCCTTCGTTGGTCCTTTGAGTTCCAAGAAGAAGGATGCTTACTACGTTGATGTTTCGGATGAGGATGGTTGGAACCACATTTACTTGTACCCAGTCAACGGCGGAAAGGCCATTCAACTTACCTCTGGAAAGTGGGAGGTTTCGACTATTCTCAACATCGACACTGCTAAGAAGCTTGTTTACTTCCAAGCATCGAAGCGACACTCAACCGAGCGACATGTCTACAAGGTCTCGTGGGCGACTAAGAAGATTACTCCTCTCGTTGATGACAAGACTCCCGGTTACTGGTCTGCATCGTTCTCTTCTAGCGGTGGCTACTACATTCTCCACTACCAGGGCCCTGATGTTCCGTACCAAGAGCTGTACACCACCAACACCACCAGCAAGCCCGTCCGTACTCTCGTCGACAACAAGGCTTTCTACAAGAACATCACTCAGTACAGCCTGCCCAATATTACATACTTTGAACTCAAGCACCCTGATGGTTACTCCTTGAACGTCATGCAGCAGCTCCCTGTCAACTTCGACCCCGCTAAGAAGTACCCCGTTCTCTTCACTCCCTACGGCGGGCCCAACTCCCAGCGCGTCGCCAAGTCTTTCCAATCTTTAGGATGGAAGTCTTACATCTCGTCTGATCCTGAGCTTCAGTACATTGCTTACACCGTCGATAACCGCGGAACCGCCATGCAAGGCCGCAAGTACAGATCGCTCGTTACATCTCAGCTCGGAAAGCTTGAGCCGCTTGATCAGATCTGGGCTGCTGAACAGCTCATCAAGAGATACAGCTTCATCAACGCTGATAAGATTGGAATGTGGGGATGGTCGTATGGTGGATATCTCACAGCCAAGACCGTGGAAGCAGACTCTGGGGTGTTTAGCTTCGGTCTTATCACTGCTCCTGTGTCAGACTGGCGATTTTACGATTCCATGTACACGGAGCGATACATGAAGACTCTTGATGAGAATAAAGATGGATATCTCGAGACGGCCGTGCACAAGGTTGACGGTTTCAAGAACATCGCCGGCAGTTTCAGTATTCTTCACGGTACTGGTGATGACAACGTTCACTACCAACATGCAGCTGCTATGATTGATCTCCTCGTTGGTGCGGGCGTATCGCCTGAGAAGATGAAGATGTTTGCGTTCACGGATAGTGATCACAGCATTGTGTACAATGGCGCCTCGCCTTGGATTTACAAGTATCTTACTGCCAGGCTGTATGATGAGGTTAAGAGACAGCCAAAGTCCAAGGCGTTGACGCATCAGTGGAATAAGAGACGGGTTGAGATTGTGGCGTAAGGGCTGTTATTGTTTGTGTAGATTGATAGAAGAATACGCGATACAGCAATTCGTTGCCTGCGTTTGTGAGAACCCGGTGTGTAATCAGTAATCTACCTGCGCATAAGACTCGAAGATATCAACACTAATGATCGCTGATCGCATCATCATAAGTTTTAGGGTTTCTTTGACGATCTCATCCTAGGTGTTAGGATCGTTATGATAAGACTTCGGCCCAAACTTAGGGTTGAATCCTGAAACGCATTATAAATTTGTACAGACCAATCTGAGAGGGGCTACTTCTCGTCTTGCCTGCCAACTCATCTGACTCATTTCGCAACGGCGCTGGGGAGTGTCCTGTGCAGACTCGATGAAAAACGCCCTGCCCAGCAGAACGAAGGAAGACACGCAGGGTCGGATCACTGGCGTCGACTCATCGCTGCATCACAGCAAGAAATTCGGTGGGGAGTCTCTTCGGCCAATCCGCTTTGTTGCGAGAGTTTCGTTGTCGAGAGGATCCCGAACGGGAGGGAGCGGTGAAGCGTCGCAGTGAAAACGGGGAAACGATTAGCGACGAAGCGTTGGAGACTGATAGGCGAACTAACCTGGACTTGATAGATAATCCCGGATAGAGGCAATTTCTTGGACTTGGAGCACAGGAGCAACACCTATGGGGCTTCTCGAGGAGGCTCGACAAGGGTTCAAGACGTCGACGAGGGAGCGGAGCGTGGAACTGAGTTCGTTGAGGCATTGTACGAGTCACGACACACCAGTGTTGGAGAAAGGAGAGCTTCCGATCGGCGGTGGCTTCGTGGTCAACCTGATTCCAGTAGTACTGGACTACACCCTTCAGTTCCGGTGGGATCTGTGAAACATCAGTTGACCGCTCGGAGAAGCTTCGAAGACAGGAATACTTACAGCAGTACACTTCTTGTGGTTGTGGTGCCACCAAGTGCAGCAAGCCTCTCTCTCATCGATGACGCAAATGAGACAGTTGCCTCGGTAGATCGCAGGCGCGCATTCAAAGCATCTTCAAGACCATGACGAGCAAAGCCTTATTCAGGATCAAATTCATACTCCTCAAGAGCTGCGATTGCCGCAGAGGAGATGGACATGGCAAGGCGAAGCGTTGGTGATCAGGGAAGAGTCAGATATCGTACTAAAAGGAGGACGTCTGTTGATACGCAGAGTCTAAGCTGAGAATAGATAACGAGGTCGAGAAAGAAAACTCATTAATGGGTTAGAGGGAGTATGTTTCCCTCATACCGTCGCCAGCTGCCGCCAGTGCGAGCTCTATCTCACCACGACAAGGCACTTACCTCGCTGACCATTGGCCAGCAGCTAACCCTTTTCAGAACCTCTGTATAGTAAGGCTCTTACCATCTGCTCGTGTGTGTTGATGCTTTCATCTCCCCAAGTCCTCGCCATCTCATCGCATCGCCAGCCCTTCGTCTTTCCTCCGGTTTCTAACCGCGCGATTCGAGATGTCGATGCTACCTACTATCGCGAATGCCCTTGCAGAGTTCGTCTACGATAAAGACATCAGGTTTACCTCGTTCACTGCGCCAGATGGGGCTCCCTGTTTTGGCTGCCTCACGACCATCCATCGCGACGCGCGTCTGCTCTGTGTCATCGAAGACTCGGTGAAGGAGATTTGTCTCTGCTGTCAGAACTCTAAGAAGAAATGCGGCTCTGTAGGTTATGAGTTTTTCCCTATTTGCTTACCTTTTGGCTGACTTGATGGGAGATTCCTCGCGAAATCCTCGGCGCTGCCCAGTTCTACTGGAATCACATCTCTCGGCCGCAGGCCCTCGCCGCCAACCCCGACGATCTGCACGGCAAAGAAGTCTGGCGCATTTGGTCTGTCCTTGAAGAATGCGCGTCGGCTTAGCACGCAGTCGCCGATCAAATCTCGGATCCGTTCAAGCTGTCGAGCAGCAATTTTGACGTTGCCGAAACCATTCAGACACAAGAAGCTGCGGCGACCCGAGAGCTACTCTCCCTGCAACTCCTTAAATCTGTAAGTTACAGCGATTATTTAGCGTTCATTCTCCGCTCACACTCCTCAGGCTGGTGTCAATTTCTCTCCTGAGGAAATGCGGGCTCGTGTTGCGGCCGCGACACCATTGTACGCTCGCGATGACTCCATGGCTGTTCGTCTGCGCAAGGCACTCCGTCGCCTTCCCAACGCCGACAAAACACCCTATGGATCTGATGATGGAGAACTTGAGGACTTGCCCCATGAACTCGAAAATTCTCTCATCGCCTAGATGAACAAAACCCGAGACAGTGGATGCACTGCTCCTGTCTGCGCTCCTACTTTTGCTGGAATGGAACCCGCCAGCCAAGGACCATACCGCGTAATCGGAATGCCAAATAGCCGTTGCCAATGATTCGTCTTTGACCCCTTTTCTGTTATAAGTCGCCGGGAGGAGCTGTTTTCCTGTACTTTCTGTAATCTCCATCGGTTTTACTGCTTTCCTAGTTGCGTTCATAGGCCAGCTTTCCTGATGTTCTTAACTGGAAGCGTCTCAATTCATATATTCTGCTAATTTAAAAAGCTAAGGTTTTATTCTTAAGTCTCAGACATGATCTGTCTTGGTAGGGCGATCGATACTTTCATGCTCAGTGCCACCAGTGACGATCCAGACTTATTTCGCTTCTCCCAAGCTCTGCATTGCTGTATCCGACTCACCACCATGTCCATATTCGCCATAGCTATCATAAGACACGGGCTCTTCAAAATCTCTTCTCCAAAGTATCCACTTCCTCACAAAGAAAGGAAGCTGTTCATGCCATATCCACGTGACCAGTTGAATCTTTGGATGCTTATAGACCTTCTTAAGGTTTTTAAGACTCCGACTACTCGTCTCTTCCCTCAAGTAGAGCACGACGATTAATGCGATGGCATTGAGAACGGAGAAAACACTCAGTGTTCCTCTTGCGTGGAAACCATCATAGATCTTAGTTAACAGGACAGAGAGGAGGCCCGCGAAGAAAAGATTCATGATGATAGCTACTGAAGCGCCCTGGTTCGTGTTCTGTTAGGACTATGTTGGATCTTAGTATGCTTACTGCTTCACCGTGAGATGACGAGAAGCCTGGCCAGGTTAGTCTTCCCGCACACTTTATTGTCAAGTGCAGGAGTAATTACCTCTCAGGAGCCAAAGAAAATGAGATCAGTTTTAAACCCTCGTCAGAGCCATTTCTGGCTCAGGGGTACTGGTTACTGATCTAAGCCAGGGACATAAGCAACCACGAAACTTGCATCAGGCCAGAACAGGTCCCTCACGTCGGCTGCGAGAACTCACAGAGTACAAAAATCGTTCCAACAATATTTCAAGCCTCTATACCTTTCTCAAGTTGCCGTTGTACGCAATAGCTGCCTATGTTGTGTGTAATAGTGTGGATTACAAATAGCTCTGCCGGCTCTCATAAACATTTCTTCCAGTCTTCTTGGAGGTATCATTTGGCATCAGTGATTGCCATGTTGATAGCAAACCCCATGAGAATGCCGAAAACCATCCTGACGACATTACAGGCTGTCACTAAATAAAACCCACGACATACCGGAGCTGCGGGCTAGGCTGGCACAGCAGAGCCTGCCTCACTAGAACCTGACGGCTATTTTATTACCTTAGTCTCCACGTCTGTTGATCTAACATACTGCCTTCAAGTGTACAATTTTTAACCCTAAGTAATCCAACACGTTCGTAGTACTTTTGCCCCTTCATACTTCTCTGCCCCCGCTTATGCTTCTGTTCTTGTATAACGACCACTTTGGTGTCGTGAAGGTTCTCGTGCCAATCACTTTTCGAATTCCCTAATACAATGCCTGTCCAGGACTCCTGTAGCAGCGATGGCACAAGTACATCCTTGCTGGTGAGGAAGAACTCGCCCTGCCATACGCCATGGCCAGCGCATAGCGTACCAATCCACGTGTTGGGGCGACCGTCGAACTCTCCCCTGTGAAACCTAACGGTGACAGAACTGGCTGTGATCTCAAGCACATGGTTCTGGCCTGATCGGATGTCTGGGTTGCTGTCGTCCGCCATTCGCAATTGGTCATAGCACCGCTTCCACGGCACTGCAACTGCATCGTCCTGATTGCCCGGAATGATGGATACGTCTATCGCAAATCCATTGCTTTGCTTCATAGGCTTGCTTGTCTTACTCATGCCCGTGACCACGCCCTGCCATCCTGTCCACGACCAGCTCGGAAAGCCTGTCTGCCGATGGGCGGGCTTTACAAGTCGCCAGCATAGACCGTCGAGAAAGCCACCTAGGCCTGCAGCAGCGGTATCCTCATTATCGACGCTGTTGCTGGACCCTGTTGGCTTTCGTGACCTTCCCCCTGATCCTCGTTCGTAACGTTCTTTGAGGCGCAGAATGGGAACGCCACAAATATGATAGATAGGTCTTGTTTTGTGTTGAGCAAGTAAACTGAAGATGCCAAGCATGGCATTGAGTGTGTCCGAAGGCAGGGAAAGCTTTCGTTTCATGTAAACCTCCAAGAGGTCAAATAGGCCGACGCCAGTTTGGTCTGAATCCATCCCGGGAAGTTTGTATGGCTGATACATCCAAAACGGCTCCATAAAGCGTGGTTTATGTCCAGATAGTAGCTGTTCAAATCCAATAGGCAAGCGGATGGCCTCACGACACAGCATGTTCCGGCACTCATAAGACATCTCATAATCTGAGAAGTAGAGACGACGGCGTGCTAGCAGTCCCTCCTGATATGTCCATCCCCGAGTGGCCCAAGTGGAGCGGGAGCGGATGTGAAGGGAGGGATCTGGTGGGATACATACCAAAGCGTGTCCTTGAATCGAAGCGCCGGGTTGCTGGCTCCTCGGGCGCCCTGGGACACCAGGTAGACCTGCTGATGAATCTTGCCCAGCTGCTGCAATCAGAGTCACTTCGGCATTGGCATAGACAAGATGCATATGCCTTAACTGCTCCTGCTTAATGGCCTCGTCTCCCGTCTGCACAATGCAATACCGATCCACCCAGAGGTATCTGTAACCCAGCTCTAGTGTCACACGGATGGCATCCTCAATAGCTGGCTCCACTATACCGTCTCCTTTCCCGTCGAGGATTTCCTGCTGCTTCTCTCGTTGTAGCGGTTGCTGATTCCCTTGTGACTGACCCCATACGTAGCTCAGAGCGACATATGGCGGCAGACCGTCAGTCTGAGACTCTTTCTGTTCAGCAATCTGCCTTGTAGAACACTCGATCAGAAAGAAATGCAGAACGGCGGCTGATTTACGCGGGTTGCACTCCCCCGAGTGGTTCTCGCGACACAAAGTTATCCAACCCCTAGCTATACTCCAGTCCTTTATCTCGGTGGTCATTCGCGGGATATTCAAGGAACATAGATTTGGACCGTTCCTCCCGAGGCGGCCGATGAGGCCGGAAGAGAAAGTGGCTTTAACAACATCCTTTTCACGTCTTGACGGGCTCGGGTTGCGCCTTGAGCGACGTCGGGTTGGAACCACCTCGTCAGCAACGGGGGAGTCGCCAGCCACTACGGCTAGCAACATAGTGTCGGCGAATCGCTTAAATCGAAGATCATTCCAGCGGCTCATCTTTCCGTGGCAGATCCAAGATTGCGTGGTAGAGAAGCTGACCAGCTTGTGCTCCTCCCTGAGGCTGGTATGAGGATACACGGTAGCAAACAGGCGGCATAGAGGGCAACTCCTCGTCTTCCAAGTTTCGTCCACCCTACCTAGGCCGGCGATCACGCGCCCTTCATACTGGGTATGGCGTCTCCAAAGGGCAGAACCGAGGTTGATATCCAAGCATGACGAACACATGCTTTCTGTGCCATCTGTCCACTCGTCGACATATTCCTGCTGCTCCTCCAGATATAGGGGGTACTCCTTAAGCAGGTTTGCTCGTAGTGCATCAACTAGACTTCCTGACAGCTTCGGTTGGTAGTCAAAATCAGGTTCATCGCTTGAAGTTCCACTTCCTTGAGATAATGAGCGGCGTGCACGCTGTCGTTGTCGCTGTTGTGGTCGAGCCTCCTCAAACATAGAGTATGCACTAGACCGGAAGCCTTGCTCCATCACAAAGGTGGCCTCAAAGGAATGAGGCCTCACAGAATTGATCGACTCACTGGCACCTCTTGTGCGCAAAAGCGCCGTAGTTTCCATATTACCTACTTGTTTTGCAGTGTCTAATGGGCTGCCAAGGCCCCCAGCTCGAGGCTGATTCACATCAAGATCTAACCGCGAGAGTAGAACCTCGACATACTCATGGCCTTGATGAGACATGACAGCCAGAAGCAACGGAGTAAAGCCATCATGGTCCTCGGCATTAGGATCGACGTCTGGAATCCTAAGCAGCCGCTGCAAAACAGCTTTCCGCTCTTCTTTTTTCTCACTATCCTGAAGACCATTCTTGCAGAAAATCCATGAAAGAGGGCATCTTCCATGGATATCCCGTGAGTCTGGATTAACGTCTTTCCTTTCGAGAAGTGCATTGACATGTTCCCTTCTACCAGCTTCTGCAGCAAGAGAAAGTGCTGTCCGCCCTTGGCTGTTTGGGAGATCGGGCTTAATCCTTGGATCCTCGAGAAGCGCCTTCATTTTCTCGATGCTCTTCGCATAGCAAAGAGCCGTACGACCAGAGTTATCCTGCATGTTAGGCTCGGCCCCAGAAGCCAAAATAAGCTTGACCATTCCTACTGTGCCTCCAGAGGCAGCCAGCATCAACGCTGTCCTACCGTCCCTGTCCTGGAAGTTCACATCTATACTGGGGGCGGATAGCAGCACTTGAGTCGCAATTTCGCGTTCGACTCGGCCATATTCGACCACAGCCATGAGTGCTGTTCTTTCATAGGTACTGGCTAGGATGGTATTAACGTCAACCTGCCCCACACTTATCAGTGCCTGAACCACGTCCGCATGGTCATGTACGGCTGCCTCTGCTAAGGGCGACTTGTCCTTAGGTCCAGCTGTCGGATCGATTTGAGGGTGCTCTAAAAGAGCCATGACGAGTCCGAGAGCGCCATTTTTAGCCGCGTATAATAATGCCGTAAGGCCGAAAGAGTCACGAGCGTTCACGGCGATCTGGCTATCAGCCAGCAGCCTGCGGGTCGCGCCCTCGTGCGACTACCAACCCCCAAGCCCATACCCATGCCGTGGATTCACGGCCCAAATCAGCGGCGTTCTCGAATCGGAATCTTGGTCATTCGGATTGGTGTCTCCAGTTGCCAGCAGTTCGTTCACTACATCTTTGGAACCACTCTCGGCCGCAAATGAAAGAGCAGTGCGCCCATCTTGATTTTCATGGCCAACCTCAATCCTGCCATCAGCAATGAGAATCTTGACCACATCAACGAAACCCCCCTGGGCAGCAGCGGTAAGTGCCGTCCCGCTACGGTTCGAACTAAGTCCCGGTCTGACCTCGTCCATATCTAGAAACAACCGGACGGCGCTGAGATCGCCCCGCCTGGACGCCGCCATCAGTGGGCTATCTTCAACCCAGCCTAGTGCTTCCCCTGCGTGGTACCCATGAACCGCGTTAACATCGAGACTGTGCTTGGCCAAAAGTTCTCGAACAATTCTAGAGCATCCAGCGGCGACAGCGAAAACCAGGAGTTTCGATGCAGGCTCAACGATGTTCTTGGTCCCACCGTGGTCAGCCTCTTGAGAGTCGCGCCCAATGTCGCATTTTGCCAGCAAAGATAACGCCACGTGTTCAAATCCAGCACAAACAGCAAGGCCAAGTATACTGACTTTTTCCCAGTAGACAGTCTTAGACAGGATTGTTGTTAGGCACGGATTGATGCCATTTGCGTGTGATAGTCGCTCGGCTGTTTCTTGATGGCCCTCCTTGATCGCAATGGACAGGGGTGTCTCTAGTTTATGCTCGTGGAGGTATGAAGGCCGCGGGTTGACATCTGACAACTTGGTACTCGCTAGTAGCAGTTGCACGACAGATGTATGGCCATCGCGAGCGGCCTTCCATAACGGTGCGAGATGGTCCAGATCGCTCAAGTTGGGGTTGGCGTTGTGTGCAAGCAGTCGCTCTACCACAGCGGTATGTCCCTTTTCGGCAGCTAGTGCCAACGACGTGCAGCCGCCGTAGTCGCGTGCGTTGATGTCGATGTCGCAACCGTCAGTAAGCAGCGCTGTAAGCGTGTCGACGTCGCCGGCCTCAGCAGCGCACATCAGCGGTTTCCAGCCTTTCTCCTGGCCGTGGCTACTGAATTTGTCGGATGAGCCAGCCATCTCACACACTCTTCTCTTGATTTTAGTTGCTTTGTGGTTTTGAAGCATGAATCAAAGTGTTAGGCGGAAGGACTCAGGGCTTTCATAGAGCACAATACGTCTTTTGCAGTAGAATTGTCTAATCTGCGAGGGGAATAGTGGCCTCGGCTTGAGAACTCGAGAGGTGCAAGGATTGAAATAAGATGACGCAGGGCTCGCTACCTCTAAATATGGCGCTTTACATGAGCTGAAAAGGTCCGCTCGGGCACTTGCACATCACTTGCTGTCATGTCAAAAGGTGATTGGCTGCACTTTCCGGCCTCGAATGTCATCCCTATTGGTTCATGCGCGAGTCAGCCTCGCAAGTCAGGTTGGGCACAAAACTGTGAGACATGCACAAAGTCTCGTTCTTGATGAAGTTCATAATCTTACACCTAACACGATTTATGAAAAACGGTCAGCACTTTTTTTATTACTGTAATTGTAAATGCCTTGCGTGTGTTGTGACCACCGGTCCTGCAATTGATGCCAGTTTGGGTCGCATGTGACGAATTCAGGCTTTTAGTCAAAGGTCTAGCTACGATCTGTCGTAGTAGGATCATCAACATCGGTCTCGGGCTTCTGGCTCTCGGCTATAGATTCACCAGCCTCAGTAGCAGTAGCTTCAGAAGAAGTTGCATCCTCCGTAACAGGATTAGCGACTTCAGTCGGAGGAGCATCAACATCCACCGCGGCATCAGCCTCAGTCACAGGAGCACCAGTCTCAGGTGTATCAACATCAGCCGCTGTCTCCTCAACTTCGGCACTGCTTATCCAAACAGGCTCCCTCTTCTCCAAAAATGCGGCAATACCCTCCTTCGCATCCTCACTCCTCGCATGCAAAGCCATGACCCTAGCCGCCCATAGAGAAGCCTGCTCGTATCCATCACCATTCGATTTTCCAAATTCAAACTGCGTCCAGTACGCCCATTTTCCTACCGCTTGCTGTTGAGGCGACATAGAAAGCAGCCGTTCAACCACATCTAACACACGTTTCTCGAAAGCCTCTTCGGGATCTTGCCCCGGTGATACTTTGACAACATCGATAACATCTGGGTGGTCCGATGCCTTGATTGGCTCTGCTGTGGCGAGGAGTCGATATGTCGTCGCGGCGGGCAAACGTCGTGAAACTGCGGTTGAGGGACTAGTGCACGGCAATCCGATCTTTGCTCCTGGGAGAGCAAATTGAGTATCTGGTAGAGCAATCGGGAAGTCGGTGCTCATGGCAAGTTGGAACCCAGCAGCTGTCGCAATGCCTTGGATCGGACAAACAACCGGCACAGGGCTCCTCCGAATAGTTTTCATGACATCAGCGCAAAGTTCAAACAGAGTCCTGACATCATCCCGACTCATCTCGGAAAGTTCTTTGAGGTCATGGCCCGATGAGAATACAGGTCCTTCGCTTCGAAGTACCAGAACATCAGGTGCGCCGGCACGTTGTTTCTTCCACTCAGATGCGCTGACGAGCCAGCCCCAACGCTCCCAGTGCTTCGACTTTGGGCCTTTTAATGCCCATTCTAGTTCATTGAGAGCCTGCTGGCTGAATTTGGGGAGCATGCCCATGCGACTGGTAGGTCGTAACGCGAGGGCGCTGTCGAGCTGGGACTTGAGGTCTCTGAGCACGGGGATGCTAAGGGCGTTGCGCTTGGTGGGGTTTGAAAGTTTGATGTAGGCGGCTCGGGGGGGGAGCTTTGGGAAGGGCATTTTGGACGAGTTTATGATTTATTCGTGTTTATGATGACAGATTGACTGTGAATTGAGATGTTGAATTTGGTGGTTGATGATGTATGATGTGAGGGTAACGACTGACCCCGCATTTTCTGTTGGCCACTCAACCTCGGGCAATAACATCCCCTATAACCGTGACTTCATGACATGATCTAACGAGAAGTTAAATGTAATGATCACCATATAAAGCTACCTAGAAACAAATATTCATCTCTATTCTTCTTTCTTCCCCCCCTTCTCTTCCTCATATCTCGGATTTCCCCTTCCTCTCTTCTCCATAATCGCCCGTGTCTCCCCTCTCGTCCCCTCCGTAACCTTCATCCCCATTACCCTCTCATAAAACGGAACGCTCTTTTCCCAATCGCCCGTCGCAAGCATACTCTTCCTCAAATGAGGCATTGACTCGGCAACTTCATTTACGCATTCCATGAGCCATGTGCCTAGTCCTTCGCTGCGATAGGCGGGGGTGACCCAGACGTCGGTTATGTAGAGGACCGTTGTGAAGTCGGTGACGCAGCGCGCGAAGCCGATGAACTTGGGGCCAGAAGGCTTTTTCTTGATAGGGTTGCCAGGAGATGGGGGTGGTGAGTCTGTATCTGTGTCGTAGAGACCGAAGCTGAGGCCATTGTCGAGCATTTCTCGGGTCGCATCTTCTGGGAGAGGCTTTGCCCAGTAGAATTCTTTGGAAGTAAAGACTTTGATGACTTCTTTGACTGGGATCAGCGAGGGATCAGTCGAGATGAGAAACTCGTCTCGTCTCCATGACTTTTGTCGTAGCTGACAAGCTAATGTGGCCATTTAGTGAATTTCAAATGAAGTTGATGATGTTGGCTTGAAGTTGCGAGCTTTAGTGGTCTGATGTGACTTTGATGGACCCCCACCTGTCATATCCCTGCACTACCTCATTCCAACCAAGCTGAATGCGGCACAGGGCATCTTCAATCGATCTTTCGACACATTTCAATGATCCAATCAATCAGTAGGAATTCGTCATGTCTGTTGACTACAGGCGCTGTCAACTAGCTGCCAGTATCATAGATCTAGAGACGAACTCGAAAAACAGAAGCCGGTTAGGTAACCGAGAGCCATGGGGGGGCAATAATCGCTCGCTGGTATTCAAAGGGACGAAAACTATGACTTTTTTCGGGTTGTGAGAGAAGAAGTTTCAAGTATCAAGAGAGTTAAACTAAGTCTTCAATCAGCTAAAGCAATTGAAGGCCTCAAGATAGCGTTGCTGAAGTCGTTATCCTGACTAAGCCCCAAGGATCGGATTGCGCCATTGTTATCAAGATTGAGCAAGCAGTTGATCAACATCGGAAAACATCTTCCCCTCCACAGCGTGGCATCTCATGCGGAGAAGTCAATCACGACATCGTTATCTCCATTGATATGTCAGCATATGAATGTCGCGCATATATATCTAGTTAACTATCCTTCTTCAAACTCTGTAATTCAAACCATAATCACCGTGTGCTTCGTCGATATAGAACAAGATGCCTTCAGCAATCTCAGAAATCCCCCAATACTCCTACGTCCCTGAGACAAAGGAAGATCTGGACTGGGCAGACTGTAATTCCCCTCACCCCTCTTCCCCATCTATATCTAACTCTTCCAGTGGCAAACATAGACCTCTCTAAATACGGTACCCCCGAAGGCAACGCCGAACTCGCCCAAACTCTCATCGAAGCAATCCGCACCAAGGGTTTCTTTTACGTAACCAAGTTCGACATTCCCCAATCTTCCATTGACAGACAATTCGCTCTTGGCAATGCATTTTACAACCTCCCCATTGAAGAGAAGCTCAAGTATGTTCCTGATCTTGATGCGGGAGAGTATAATGGGTACAGACCAGGTGGACGAAGGATTTTGTCGGGTGGTGTGAAGGAGAAGACTGAGGTTTGGAACATGGCCAGTAAGTTGATCTTTAGATCCAATAGATTGTGGTACTGACTTGTTGCAGCGGATAATGGAAAGATTACGCAGCCTGTTCCGAAGCTGTTGAAGGATCACATTGATGAAATCACCTCATTTGCAAAGGTAAATTCCTCCAACACTCTTTTTCACAGATCGAATTTACTTTCCACCTGGCTTTTTCTTCCTAGCTATCATGCCTCAGTCATGAGTCATTTACCAGAACTCTACTGACCCTGGATACAGGACCTGCATGAGAAAGTCCTCGACCCTCTTTACCACCTCACAGCTCTCGCCCTCCAAATCCCCGAAGACCATCTCGTCAACCTACACAAGTGGGGAACCCACAACGAATCCCACCTCCGCTACATGAAATACGGGAAATTCTCCCCCGAGGAGATTGAAAAGCTTGAAGATGGTCTTTGGTCTCGCGGCCATACTGATCTTGGCTCATACACTCTTCTCTTCCGTCAACCTGTAGCCGGTCTTCAGATCAAAGATCACAAAACTGGCGATTGGAAGTGGGCCAAGCCTCTTGATGGAAGTTTGACGGTTAATGCGTGCGATGCGTTGAGTTTTCTTACGGGGGGTTATGTTCAGTCTACCATCCATCGGGTAAGTCAACCCCTTCACTTTGTTTCACAAACTAACAAATCAGGTATCTGTCCCTCCAAAGGATCAGCGCAACGTAGACCGTCTAGGTCTCTTGTACTTCTCGCGCGCAGAGAACGACCTTGTTCTCAATACAATTGACTCACCTCTTTTGAAGCGAGAGGGTTACACGCAGAATGAGTTTGAGAGGGGAAATCATCGCGTCCCGACGATGGGAGAGTTTACGACGTTGAAGCAGACTTGGCAGCAGTCGCAGAAGAGGGGAATCACGTATGATGAACTGGAAGGGCAGCAGATTCTTCCTGGGTTTCATGGAAGGAGTTTTAAGTAGTTCGTCTTCAGGGGGTAAGAAACATCAAGCCTTGGCATAAGGTATGAACTAAACTCAGTAAAGTCTATCCTAAACTTACACTAGATTACCTAGGTCTTTTCATTATTTAGGATCAAGGCCCTAAGCTCTCTTTTGTACCCCTCCCCCCCCGTTAGTGTAGCTCACAGGGAGCCAAGGCAGGTCTGACTACGGATTGCCAAAGCACATTTAGCTCGCAATTCATTTGATCTTCACAACACTTAAACAAACATGCTTCTCTGTTCTTGGTGATATATGCAACTTCACAGAATATTCTCTACCGTCTACGAACCTTGTTATCAGCACATGTCGATAACCCATACATACGTTCATCAGAACCCGTCGACTCCGCCCACTTCGCAACATCAACATCCCTCATCCCACTACTCGCCACAGTCTCCACCACAACACTCGTCTCTGGCGAAACGATCTGCGACACAGCATGCCATGCATTCCCAAGGATAGAGCTCTTCGTTGAAGCCATAAACATGATAATAGTTATCAGCGTAAGAACCAAGTGGAGGATAACACCGGACAGAATAATTATTAAGCCCGTCCATTGATTCGGAATGATAACATGTTTCACGTTTATCGTAGATACGGTTTGTTGTTGAGTAAAGTAGGGTAGGATATCGTGGAAGATCATTTGGTAGAATCGAAAGAACAACTCCTGGACTGCTCGTGCTGGATCATCCGTTTCTTGGAGAACACTCTGGAAGAGATGCGAATGCTCTGGGTGCGCCGGCCAATTCGCTAATGTATCAAACCACCCTTGCAGAGCATCGTTGTTGAAGGTCCATCCGCCGGAAATACTGTAGTCGAAAAGACTGGAGTGGATCATTTGGTAGACCCATTCATCCCAGTCAGCAACGCCTGTATCCGCCATAGAAGCTGGCCCCGAGAGCACTTTCAGATCTAGAATGCCTCTTGCTTCAGTATCTGAGGGAGATACGCCTATGCCGAGCTGTTTGAGAAATTGGGTTCCGTTCTTGCCCTGTAGTGTTTTCCACTTTGCAATCGACGTTGGTTCGGATGGTATTGCTCTACCTGTCATGGTGACGTTGTATAGAAGTGGTGTGTTCTGAGTGAGGAAGCACACACTCGCTTGGAAGATTTGAGTGCCGTTCTTATTCGTCGCTGTCGTCCATGGACCTTTGCTCGTTGACTTTGCCATTTGCATATCCCCCGGAATTGTCACGTTCGACCACGTGTTTGTAGCCATGTCATACATGGGTCTCAACTGAATCAGACTATCGCTCGCGTTGAGGAGAAGTACGGGATGAAAGTTGTATGGATGACGAGAAAGGGGATTCGTGAAACTGTTGTTCTTGGGTGCTAGTTCTTTCATGTTGAAACTGCAGAACGATATTGGCCAGGACGTCGAATTCGCTTGGTCCCATTCGTTGTTGATACGGCACGAGAGCGTCGCTGGATAAGAACCGTTTATGCTGGGCCCTGACTCCCAGCCAGTCGAGCTGTTGAACTCTGCCTGGAGATAAAGACCTTCTGTAGCATTACTTCCAGTGTATATATACTCGAATGTAGCATTATTGAAGGTTGGTGCTACACATGCTGTCCTCATGTTACTGACAATCGTAGGCCCAGAGTAATATTCTAGTGAAGTTCGATTATCAACATTAGCCATTGGTATCATGGCTCGATAAACGTCTCCAGTGTCTGCCACATCCTTAGGCGCAAGTTTCTGGCTCGAAGGCCGCGTCTCTGCAAATCGCCAATGTGCTGACGGTTTGGACTGCCAGTAAGATACACCAGAGAACACAGCTGTGTCCTTGGATATATCAAACCCAACATAGATTGACTGTGAGACAATGGGTGCGGCGATTGGAAGCGCCTTAAAGTCGAAAAGCAAGATCGTCGACGTGAAAGTCATGGCAAGACTCAGCATGAAACTAAAGAGTAGGACCATGCAGTGGAACAAGGTCTTCCTATTGCCTTTTGTGATGAGGAAGATATCCCAAGGGCTTGCATCACAACTAGAGGCTCTGGAGATTGACAATCGCGCCAGATCAGAGAGTCGGCAACCGGCGGTTTCAAGGACAATGGCTGCCATTGACGCAGCAGCGAGGCAAGTCTGGAGATCCATCGACACTCTGATTGCAGCAGAGCAAAGTGTTGCAACTTGCGCTGCGTAGTCGTCAAAGATGATTCTGTCCCATTCTTTGCCTCGGGGCTGTCTGTTGCGCGCTTTCTCGGCGCCTTGCCAGAGATAGACGAGGAGAGCGCAGGAGGCGATAATTACGATTGTTCCGAGGATAATGATGGTCATTCCCGTTTTGCCGAGTCTTCTTCGCAAAGGCTGGCGCTGTACTGGTCGTTGGAAGCCTGTCGGGGCATTTTGGTGTATGAGGCGTTGGCGGTCTTCGAACTCGGTGTTCGTTGGAAACGACGCAGGTTTACCGGTGGGGTAGTAACCGTAGCTAGACGGATCATTGGGATTTGAAGTTTGATGATACGTTGAAAACCCATCTGATCTCATCTCGTAGACGCCCTGGTGGACTTGACTATACTCAGCCATGATAACAACCTTTCCTTTCAATCCCACAGAAACTTCAATGTAAAATCGACAGGGAATTCATGCATCGGGGGTAGGAACAAGGATATTAACCCAGCTGTCCCCAAGGGCAAACTCAATGGCATGCATGAGGCTGAATCGACCAGTCTAGGTAACGCCATTTCTTTATTTTAAGCTTATTCTGGTAGTACAGCCAAGCGCTGCTTATCCCGATACAGCCTCTTACTTTTTCAGCTCGATCAGCCATTTCTTGACTCCCGACAAATTTGGGATGATGGCTATTGCGATTGGGCTATGTCGCGCCTGATCCCGATTGATTCGGGGCTCTGGATCTGTGGTGAGCGGAGGGAAGAAAACTTAGGCCTTCTGATCTAAGTGATGAAAAGAATTAGGTAAACTCAGTCCCTTTTAAACCAGCTTTTAGACCAGCTTATTCTGGCACCGCAATTGAAAGCCAGATTTTTTCTTCTCCCTGGGTTGTGATTTGGGGATGATCTCCGTCGCTTACCGGAGGGTTGGACGCCACTGGGGCGAATGTTTCAACGACGGATGGTCTGTTAGGTAATCCAGCAGTTTATGCTTGGAACATCTTGTGATGAATCATGCTTATAGCCTGCGATTTAAATGTGATGATAATTAAAAATAACTAGATAAAAATCCTGGTGCAACTCGTAGTATGCATGATGATCTCGCACAGGAGAATCATTGGCAGGTTGAGACGAATTAGTGGCAGTTCTGCAAGCCAAACCTCAACATCGAAGAGTACATACTTCAGCACATCGGCAGATAACTCTGGAGTTATTGCTTAGTTACTGGATATGCCTGTTGAAACCATAAAAGAACCGGGGGGGATTCTGTCAAAGACGAAATTCAGGACAGTCCACTGTTTTGATCTAAGGTACTGGCCGAGAGCTGAACAAAATTCGTAAAGTAAGCCAGAGTACTCTCTTGACGGGCAAAAGGGGACGGTGGCCATCCGTGGGCCTTCTAGTATTACTTATTTACGTTTGTCTTCTCTTTTCTCAACTTGACTCAGTTAGAGTGTCCTAGGCCCAGTCGGTTGGGTCAGTAGAGATGCTCCCGACTAGTAAAGGATCAGATTATGTCGAGTTTTGAGGAACTATAGCACAATAAGTCCTTTAGCTTTGTAATCTGCTCAAAGCGGTTCACTTGAGTCTATCAGGCTTTTTAATTTCTATAAATTAACAGCTTGCGTCTGAGCAATTTCCCAACTCTGCCTGCGTATTACTTTCTCAGCAGCAGCTTGTTGTCCTCTAATTACGGCGTAGGCGAGATTCATGCATGATGTACACTTTTTTGTGGCTGGCTGAGCTTGAGCGGGTGAGTTCTGGACCGGTCCTGTTTATTTGCACTGACTTTTGTTGGTTGCTGTTGGTTGTCGGTTCCGATTTTGAGCTCTGATTGGTTCAAGTAAGCGAACTGATGGGGCTTTTATGCTCCCCTTTCTCATCATCTCTCGCCTGATGAAACTCCTCCCTACTGAATGCAAGGTCCTTCCCGGCAAATCGATACTTGATCCGCGTCGCTTACTGGGACAATTTGCACTTGCTTCTGTGGGCGAAGCGCCAGGAAATGCAGTCGTCAATCACTGTTTTGGTTCAGAGATCAGGTTCGTTATTGAATCCTTGAAGCTCCACTAACTACTGGAAACTATCCCAGGGTTCCCTGGTAGCTGAACGAGAGCTGAACGAGCAGAACTCATCACTTAAATGGGGCTGACGATCATAAATGAGTAGTCACCAAAACTCCAGCAGCAGACAAGTGATCAAAAACGGCGCCTTGTGAAATTCAACTAGATGAAGGAATTGCCTTTGCTTTGTGTGAAGTCTATACATTGGAAAAGGAGAAATGAAGATTCGGACAGAATGGCACTGAGCCAGGCGGTCAACACGAGAATGGTTAGTGCAACAAGTCATTGAAGTCCTTGTAATAATAAGGTTGTTGGTGGACGTTGAGTGGAACCTCAATGAGACCGTACGGTGCGAGGCTAGCGTTAAACACTGTGTGTCTAGTTACTAATATAGAAAAGAAAATACTATATTACTAGCCTACCTTTTATAGCTTTTAAATGAACTTTCAAGAATATGTAATGAGTTATAAGGCTTAAATAAATAACTTTTATTATTATATTAGGTTTATATATAGCTTTTAATTTATATTAAATATATAATTTTAATATTATTCTAATTTACGTTATATATAACATATAACTAATATTACTTGAATACTTTTATACTTAGTCTTGGCTTAGTTTTACGTATTGAACTCTATATAGTACTATAAAGGACTATAAAGGTATACCTTAACCTCAAGCTTTATAGTCTTTAAAGTTAACAGCCCTGGTCAAAATGTCACCAAAGGCGGGTCTTGCAAATCTCAGCCCATCAGGGCCACTCGCCCACCCCTAACAGGCCCCAGCATACACCCGTAGCATGATGAATGTTTGATCAACAAGGTCCCTATCCCCTAACCCCTGGTCGCACTAACGCAGGTACTGAGGCCATCCCGCCAACAACACACGATGTTTCCAACAATATTGCCAATAGTTCAAACACCATAGACTTTTCAGCCGTCCTACTTAGATAAACAGAGAAGCCACCAACAAACAACCTTATACAGAAGAAAAGTAAACAACTGAGAGGCCTGCCACTCGGAAATAGCGTCAGGGCGTAAAGGATCTAGACAGGATGGATAAAAGGAGGTATCTCTCCGTGTTGACTTGTGAATCTTCGTCGCGATTTCTACTCTTTTTCGCGCAGTCACTCGTTTACCTGTCATTCATTTTGCGATGTTGTTTCACAAGGTATTTCTGGCTGCAGCTGCCGTTGCTACAGCCTACGCTGGACCATGCAAGCCTGTGAGTTCCCGGGCATCTATTTCTTCGTCTGCCGTCACCGGCATTCCGTCTTCGACTGCTTCGGTTGAGGTCTCATATACGACACTTACTGCCACTTCTGCGTCTTCTGGTACAGAGGAGGCCACTTCATCTGTGCCTATCGGCTCTGAGACCGTTACGTCCGAGGATTCCACCACTTTGGCTACGTTGCTGTCCAGCTCCGGATCTGTTTCCGATGGTCTTTCTACTTCCGAAACTGGCTCTCAAAGCAGTGATGCTTTGGTCTCAACCAGTGGTTCAGAAACCCTTGGGCTTTCTACAGGTACTGCTGTCACTGGGACCATGACCTCCGGGGGTACCACGACTGGTACTACTGACGTGGATCTAACGACTGAGCCGACTACCGCGCCAACTACCGATGGTACCATTGATGCTGCTGCAACTGGTACTACTACGACTGAGCTGTCTGGGCAGGCCACAATTGACCCTGCTACCGAATCCTCCGATCAGCCTACAACTGGTACGACTACGACGCTCCCAACGACCGAAGACACAACTGGATCTTCCACTCAGCCAACAACCGATACTACTGAACCCACCAGTGATGCCACCACTGACCCTTCAACAACTCAGCATGCCACCACCGAGGGTACAACCACCGAGTCTACAACCTCTGCCCCGACGTCTACATCTGAGTTCTGTTATGAAAATGCAGATGTCATCTCAATGCTGGCCTTTGACCCAGTTGCCTCTCCCTTCTGTGTCAGCTACCTTTCCATGACCACGCATACAATGTAAGTTCTTTCCCTCGGCAAACTTAGAACGTTCACTAATTACATCTCGCAGCACTGAGTATGCAACAACTGATCCCACAAACGTGTACCAAGTCGATGTCGCCACCATCACCGCCGACGCTCTCACGCACATCGAGACTAACTACGACGGTGTAACTGCAATCTTGACAGAGTTCAAGACCAATACCGAGGTAAGTTCCACTGACCATGCTGGGATAGCGTGTGCTAATATTTTTATAGTGGTCAGAGGCTACGGTTACGTCGACACGATCGGTCGAAACAATTACATGCCTTGACACCGCATACTCCTACGTTTCCCCTGTTCCTACCATCGACCGAGGCAGTCCGCATCCAGAGAAGCGCGGCCAGGACGAGATTGAGGTCCCTGAGGCGATACCTTCTGACTGGACTGAGGCTCAAACCTCTGATATCTGCTCCTGTCTTGATCTTGAGGAACCTACGACCCATACGACCATCACTCAGACAGTTGAGCCTACAACGTTCATCACGGCTTCTACAGATGTTGTTACTCCCATCGAAGAATAGTGCGTCCCCTTTTATTTGTTTAACGGATTACAAATCTAATTCTAAATAGTACCAAGATCATCACGACTACATCAATCAGTGTCTTTACCTCAACTGTAACTGAGAAGAAGACCTCGACTGTCACTGCCTGGGTCGTCGAGACAACCTTTGCTGATAACAACGACATTGCCTACCGACGATTCAACTGCCCTTTCAACGCCAATGTCTACGACGATGGTTTCACAACCAATTACTTCAAAGGCAAAAACCCTTTGTCGTCGGGCTACACGGACACCTTCCAATTCGGCACCTGCAACACTCTCACCCTCCCCGGCAGTGGAACTTTCGATCCCTCTCAGGCAGCACTCCTCTTCAACGCGTATTTCTACGCCAAAGAAACAGGAACATATACGTTCTCTGTTCCTGATACCATTGATAACTGGGGTTATCTCTGGGTCAAGGATGCAGCGTATACGTGGAGTTATGGTGCCTGGGCTATCCAGGGGACGCGAACGGGACAGAACTCTGCGTTGTGGAAGGGAGGTTCGTACCAGATTCAGTTGAAGAAGGGTGATGCTATTCCGTTTACGTATCTTTGGGCGAATGGAGGTGGTTGTGCTGGAAATGATTTGAGTGTGAGGACGCCGAGTGGGAAGTCTATTCCTGGCATGGCTGGGTCGACTGTCAAGGCTTGCCATCTGAACAAGTTTACTTAGGGTTGGTGGTTTTAATTCTTCATTTGTATATTTATTATGATAGACTTACTTCTGCACTTAATCACATCTGCATGGCGTCTCTGAGTCTCCAGATTCATTGCCTTATACTATGCAGTTAGAATTGTTTTGCCAAAACAATAACGTCGAAATCAACACACTTTTAGCCTGAAGATTCGCCATGTGAGCGAGCTTCTAAGAACGAAAGTTTAATCATCTTTGATTTCTTGGTTCCTCTCAAAAGTCACCGAGAGGCAAATCCAGTGACACATAAAAGAATATAAGTTCAATTCCAACAAGTCAACTCAATAAACGGCACCAAGTAGAAAGAAAAGGTCTGCGTCCCTGCAATACCAGTCCTAGTGCTTCCAAAGCTTGAAAGCCTGGTTCGCACCACCATGGCCGATGTAGGTCAGGAAAGCCGTGTGATTAGCAGTGCTCCCACCAGACAGATTAAGGTACGTCCCATCCTTAGCATTGCGGAATCTCAATCCCTACTTAGCTTGTACTTCATATGTAAGATGTTACGCCGCTTACCGGACTTGCGTGTTGTCGTTGACGTTCAACGGTCGCGCCTCCGAGATCCCACTGGGCTTCAAGGTCCGAGACGTCCTTGTTCCTCTCACACTGGACACTCGTTCTGTGTCCTACATCCTTTCTAAGTAATTTGATCTGTGCTGTACAGTTGTGCACTTACCACTTGGAAAGAGGACAAAGCTTTTGCCCGCGTTCTTGATGATGAAGCGGCTGTTGAGGTCAGGGACTGAGAAGATCTCCCAGATCTGGTTGGATTTCCACTTGCACGATCCATGACAACTAACAAAAGTCAGCTGCTATCATGTATCGTCGATGAGATGGCACTTACATGGAATTAACAGGAGAGTTCTAATCACCTGCACCGTTAAGGTCGAAAACATTACTGTTGCCTCTGAAGATCTCGCTTTGAATGTTACATAGGAAGCGAAGTCCAGACTGAGGAACAGCAGGGGCAGGTTTAAGATGGCCGTCATGCATATGAGGTCGCAGCTCTTTCGCCTTCTCATTCATCTCCTCCCGGAGCTTGAGAGAAGCCCCCGTCTTAACCTGGATGACTTTCTTGAGCCTGATGATCTCTTCACCATTCTCGTCGATTGTCACGCTCCTTGCTTGGTAAGTGCTTTGAGACCCTCGACGTCTGCTTGAGCCTCTCATCAACTTCCCATTTTTCCCAGCGAACAAGCCTCCCACAGATGTCAGAAGATTTTTACTCTGTTTATTATTCGAATTCTCGGAAGAAGAATCAGCGTATTGTTCCCTCTTTATTATGTTCAAGACGGCGGCAGCTACTAACACATGTCATCTAAATTCTCCAAGATCATCGTGAGGAGTCTCTCTATATGATTTGGTCACTTATGTCAAAATTCGTCTAGCCCGAGGAATTTATAGTCATAGGAAGTACTGAATACTTGTGCAAGATGCGAATATCAGTGAAGACGGATGAAGTGCAATTTTGGTGACCAAGGATATTAGTCCTAGACCCATATTTCGAGTTACCGATGTTCTCATTCATTGGGTGCAGATGCGCCACAGCTGACAGCAACTGGGGCTATGGGCCACCGATGTTAGTCCTCATTGGTCGCAATGACAAGGCCTTGTCTCAGTACTCTCTCTATTCACGGTATAAGAGACAGCCCAATGCCCTCAATTACAATCCCAGATAACAACGAGCAGAACACTCAACTCCTATTTCACTATGGATCCGGACGATCGAGATCGCCATGTCGCCGAACCCACTTATCACCCTGATGTGAGCGTGGATGCAGAGTTGGCCCCTGGTTTCTCGCAGCAGGTCGAAAACACCAACAACTCAAACTACCTAGACAGTCTTGACCCGTCGCTACTGGGTTCACCAGATTTCGATTTTTCATGTCTCATGGATCTGGATGGGGCTGCAGAGGCTACACAGGAATCAGAACACCTAGGTTTGTGGCATTTGGCCCTCCTATTTATGAGCCTCACACTTACACAAGGCACGACGCTTGTTCAGAAACAGATTCCATGATGCTCGATGCGCCAGCCTTTGAAGCTCCATGTGTTATGGATGATCTTAACATGACGCAGATTTTAACGAGCAAAGTGTTTCATGGTAGCGACCACCCGGGTACCAATTTATACCTTGTCCATGAAGCTCCTCAGCATCAAGTCTATGTTCCGCAATTCCAAGTTGGTCCTGACTCAATGACATCAATGACATCAGAGAACTATCAGTTCTCTACAGAGGCCCCCAACACGTTTGAAAACCCTTCGGGTAATACATCTACTGATCAAGATCGTCGTCTTTGTGAGCTAACAGCTCAATGTCTAGTTGAGTCTTTCGTCCATTCAGTCGGCATGACTCCTCTTATGCCCGAACTGCCCCAGTTATCCGGATTTAGGGACCAGAGGTTCATTCATATAAACGAGCCTCCGACGCAAGCTCAGGTTCCTTTACCACGACCAAGCCGACCAATACGTCGAGGCCGACTCACGAGAGAACAGGCAGAAGGGCAGGCTCGTGCTCGCGAGAATGGAGTTTGCATCCGCTGCCGGCGAAATGGTATCACGGTAATGCATCACTATTTCCCGGCCAGCTTCTTAGGTGATGGTTATTCACAAAAGTCGTCTTAGTGTGCTGGGGGAATCCCATGCAAAGCGTGTTTGGGTCTTCGTAAGCCTCGGCTCTGGAAAGTCCCATGCACCAAAGCCCAATTTCTGGACATAATAGAAGCAGGATCATTCTTCTATAGTAAGTACAAATATTTCAAGTTGCCATAAGTATAGCCTTTAGATCGAATTGCGCGAGCATCAAGGGTTCGCCTCATTGCTGATTTGATTATCTCAGAGCCATCAATGGATGAAGCCTTCTTCATAGCACGCCTAAGTGAAGAATGGGCAATAGGAGCCCTATGGCTCTCGAGTTCTGTGCCAGATGGATATGACTTTTTTGAAACAGAAACCGATTTCACAAGGACATTTGCCTTCCAAGGGTTATATAATATCTGCTTCCCCGATCGACGATACCAAAAGCCTAGAACGTCCATGGTGAGGAAGGCAGAAGCGCAACTACTGAGAATCTTTCCTGCACATACGGCGGGGTCTCCATGCCTCCTGGTCGGCAATGATCGATTGAAGTGGACAGTGAGTTCGATACATGGCTTCGAGAATTGCCAAATTGACATTCTTCAGCGCGAAATTGCAGTGTTTTGTGATGACCGATGCCTCGATAACCCATATGAGGATGATCTGGTCATGAATACCGGCATAGGAGATGGAAGCAGCACCCCTTTTGGACTGGCTACAAATATCTCATGGCTCCTTTCCCGATACGTGGAGCTACAGCTGTTTCGATATCTTCAGAATGCTGCAAACAATCCTAGCAAGGACTCTTATGAGCAGAGGAATTTCACTTATAGCGCTCTGTACTTGCTGGGTCACAGTTTTTCCATCTCATCGGCCAAGATTTCAGGACCGGTGAGGATTATCACAAGAAATTGCATACTGGGACACTGACATCATCTTTACAGGATACCAGTGATGAGATATTCAAGGACTCTGTCGCAGATCATTCAGACCGGGAACGGCGCGTCCGCCTCGCATTATGGATTTATGTCTCCATTACTGTGGGTCAGCTTCCCTCTGAGGCAAACTTTTGGAAGAATCTACCCAACGAGCTCAAAGCCTTCCGCGGAGGTCTCCCAAAGAAATTTCGGGACAGCTTCGACGGATTTAACAACAGTCTACACACGAATATGAAGATTGAATTGGGCTTCAAAGCAAGATTTTTACAGCAGCTCCACTCTGGCCAGCAAACCCAGGAACCTGTAGAGGCATTTGCACCCTCCTCAGATATTGATCACGACCGCAACCTCTGGCAAAGTATTTTGGACAGAACTTATCAAGGTATCCCTGAAATGTATCATCTCAACTCTGGAGAATCGACCACGTTTGGGGACAGGGTCAGAGAATATGAACAAATCGAAGCTGAACGACTTTTTCTCCCAACAAACCAAGAGCACTTCAAAAGAGCTGTTGAAAACACTTTTGGGACAATACTGGCCTTAGCAAGCTTGCCAATCAGATCCCAGCAGAAGCTACTGATAGAAGGTTGGGAAGTATTTCGTCCCTCATTCCTCAGTTTTGAGATAGAGTTGCTCAGGTTCATGGGGAGACTTTCGATTTGCAGATTTCCTCGTGGAAAACCTATAGTTTGTTTCGGGGAATACCCGTTTGTCCTGCATGGGGCTGATGACATGCACTTGGCCCGCTGGCAGGAGCTTGAAAATATGATGGGTGAAGGAATTTTCCTCGCGGGTAACACTGCCCATCGATGCGCCAGAGAAGCTTCTCATGCATTCTTGGACATTGCCACTGTTACAGATACTGGAACTGATGTCCAGTTCCTCCGCCTCAAAAGGCTTCTACAACAGAATGGCTCCTGGTTACGCCAGGTCTGTGGACAACTCAACGGACTGGTGCAAGCAATGAAACAGATAGGTCATGCACTCGATGACGACAAAAGATTACGAGCTTTTCGGATCATCTTGCGACGAAAGGTACGAGAAGTCTTTAGGATTCAAGGAGCGTCATGTAGACCTCAGAGTCTGCATTGCCAAGATCCAAGACGTATATTCTTCTTGATGATATACAAGCAGTACATGCGATGTTTATTTGGGAATTCTCATGGGTGGCGAAAAATTCTTTTTGAGAATTTGCAATCAATTCTTACCAATGCGATTGAAATAATACACGACGGAGGACTTGCACTCCAAGGCTGCAACGTCATGGACCGTGTGTATAGCACACTGATGAGGGTGATGCTCCGATACCTTATTTCGAGCGCTGCATTGGCCAAGGACTGGTCCTCGTTTCTGTCTGGGGATGAGAGCTCTCGTTTGGAATTAGTGAATGCAATGTTGGTGGAGTTTCTAAACGCAATGAAATCCTTTCAGGACTGGGTGAAACGCCAACTACATTATGATCCTGGGTTGGCATTAGATTGGAGATGAGACTATTAAAGTACTCATATTATCTGCTATGAATAGAAAGGAGTTTTAGTTCCTATAACAAAGCTTTGGTTTGCCCTCGTAATAGTCGGAATGAGACATCTGTATATAACCGTGACAATTTCGCGTTCTTTGACTCTTCGTTAAGGTCAGGGACCTTAACAACAAGAGATGGTAGAATATCTCGTGTGATCCAGGTCCGTTCCGTACCTTTTACATTATTACAGAGGTACTTATGAGACTGTCTGCCTTGTAGCGAAATGCGTCTGACGATACTGTAAAGAACGATATATAAAATTTATCTATTTGACCCAAACGCCATTTTATCTATTCTATTAGCCCAAGTCTATCCCAGCCAACAAAAGAAACATCTGCTAATGATCAAGCAGCCTCAGCAACAGCATACCCAACCCTCTCCCCCACCTCCATCTTACCCTCCCTCGCGTGCCTCTCCCTCTCCTTAACCTCAGCCATCCTATTCAAAAAGCTCAGATACGTCTGCCACCCAACGGCCACAACACCATGGAACAAAGGCCGCCACCCAATCGACAAAAACGAGAAACTGAATGCCGTGACCATGGGCCATAATTTGCAAGAATTAATGATACTGGTTGGCACGGTGTCTTTGACGCGCTCGATTGTGCCGGGGATGTCACAGCCTGACAGTAAGGCTTGGGCGCCGAAGAAATATGTGTTGAAGATTGGCGTGAAGACGACTTGGCCGACGGTCACTTTTGTGGCGAGGGAGAGAAGACGGGAGGAGTAGTTGAAGTTATGTGAAAGAAACATGAACCTGAACAGAATATCAGTACGAAACTCTAACCTCACCCATACTCTCTCACTGAAACCAAGAAGAAAGTCTCACCACTTATAATTCGGTATAGCAGCAACACACCCAATAACCGCATTCCTCAATGTCCTCACAGGATCATACTCATTGCCACTAACATACTGCGCACTCAAATCCCCCGCGATGTAAATCACCACCGCAGTAGCAACCTGCGTCTTATACGGACCCTTATTCTGCGCACGCGCATACGCCTGCACAGCCGTTGTCAAAGGGCCGAGGCGCTGCCATAACGGCAGGGGGGCGACGGTGGCGGGTACGGGGACGGGGTCCTTTTTAGGGGGTGAGGATTGGAAGCGCCGTTGGATGTGGCGGAGGGGATGTTTGAAGGCGGGACGGAGGATGAGTATTGTCATTATGAGGGTATGTGTGATATTATGTGTTAGTGGGTGATGGTGAGAGAGTCTGGGGTCTGGGGAGTGAAAGGGATGCGAGATTAATGAGATGAATTTGGATCTTGATAAGCGGTTTCGAACGGCCGAACTCGGACGGTAATTCCGAGTGAGTAAAAAAAAAAATGAAAAGGAGGGTGATTGATTAGATTGGTTTGGTTTGGTTGGTGTGGAGATCGGTATTCGTCGGCTATCGAATCGGTACTTACTCAGAAAGGCAAGTCATCACGGCCAACCTCACTCTCACTCTCACTTTGAATATGAATATAAATATGAATTAAATAATAATATGCTATACAAAGGAAAATGCAATGAATGTCCCTTAAAAGAACTCCTCCTCCTCCTCATCCAACAACCCCATCCCACTATCCCTCCCCCTCAACCTCTTACTCACCCTCCTCACCCCCTGCCCCTTCACAACCTCTGACTCTTCCTTTCTCGGCGTCAAAAACTCCTGACTCATCTTGACAACCCTCTCCAACTCCTCCTTCATCGCATCAATAACCTCCTTCGCCTTGACCCTCTCCTCGTCAACTTGCCTCTTCAAACCACCGTTTTCAACGCGCAGACCGCAGATTTTATCATGTGCTGAGCGCAGAGATTCATTTAGCTTGTCGATCTCACTGCGGTACTTGAGAACGCTTGCATCGCGCGCTGCGAGTGCTGAGCCGTGTTTTTTGTTGAGTTCTGAGATGGTTTGTGTGTTGGTCGTTTGGAGAGTGAGCATTTGGGCTTGAAGATCGGTGGAGCGGGTGAGCGCGGATGAGAGTTTGCTTTCGAGGGAGGCGATGGTGTCTTCTTTGCGGGTGAGGATCTTGTGCTTGACTTCTAGTTGCACAGCATACTCGTCATTGGCGTCATGGGCTTCGCGCTCCATTCGCTGAACAAGATCTTCCAGCTCTGAAATGTCGCGGATATACCCATCCACAGCACCCTTAAGCCTCTGATTCGCAACCTCGAGCTCTCTAATCCTCGCAATCTTATCACTGATAAGCTTCTCAGCCTTTCCCATCTCTGCTTTGAGCCCATCCATGACTGTGACTCTTGCATCCAACTGCTTCCGCAGAGAGAGCTCGATCTCGTGATACTCATCTATAGCATCCTCATCCTCCTTCGCGCGCTTCGCCATGTCGCGTAAACGCGTGAGCATGAGATCCAAGACTTCTGCACCGTGGGATGACAGGGGGAGGGTGATTTCGCCGGGGGTTAGGTACTCGAGCTCTAGTCGGGCGGCGCGGAAGTTGGTGATGAGAGTTGTTATCATGTCGCTGGCGTCAGAACCAGTGAAACCGAGTTTTGTGATGGAGGATGTGAGTGTTTGCAGGGCGCATGTTCTGTCGGACATTGCTTGGAGCATGGCGTCGATCTGTGCCTCGAGACCTGATTGATCCCGGGGTGTGAAGTCTGATAACTTGTCGGAAAGGCGTCCGCTGAGGGTCTTGTAAGATTCAAGAGTGTCGGTCAACTTTGCCACCTCCAGTTGAAGCGACGACACTTCCTCTTCCAACTGCAGCTGCTTAGGATCTGGCAGACACGCCTGAACACCAACCATGGCCGTTGTCTCCATCGGTTCAAAGATTGGCGTCCCAGGTACAGTAGGACTCGTAGCAGGCGGCGTCATGAACGAAGTACGTGCCCTCGAAGGCGTGCTACAAATGAACTGAGCCATAGTCTCATCCCCAAACTGATCCTCATCTGGCGTCATGTCCATGAAATCCTGAGAAAACTTCTCCCGCGCTGCAAGAGTCCAGTTGTACCCTCTGCTCTGATCCATAGCGCGGCCTGATCGTTTAGTCAGCTCATCTTGAAGATCTTGGATCTGCTTCTCAAGATCCCAGATGCGATCTGTGTCGATGACGATAGTCGCATTCTGCAATTCATAAATCTCGCGATCACGCGCTTTCAACTCATTCCTCAACTTTTCAATCTCCTCTTTTGCTTCTTGGTTCCGACGGCGCTTTTCCTGTTGAATTGTGTTCATCTCCTCGCTCAGGCCATTGCGACGAATTCTTCGCTGCACGCGCCCGTCGAGGACTTGTCGCAGCGGCAGAAACGTAACTTCGCCGCTTTCAGGGAGCGCTGGACTTGAGCGGATTGTGCTGGGGGTTGTTTGGGCAGGCAGGGATGAGTGGCGACGGCGCTTGGGTGTTGCGACGGTGAAGCGATTGACCATGGGGGTTAAGCCGGATGAAGAGGCGCCTGGGTCGGAGAAGCGAACTCGTCGGGAGGAGCGCTTGGGAGTTTTGGAGGGCATTGGGGATGAGGGTATGTCTGGTTCTGGTTTGATGCTGCTGCGACGGGAGCGTCTTATTGCGATGGGGAGATGAATGTCGTCCATGGTGGGTGAGTATGTCAATTGAATGAGATGTCAAGCAGTTTACAAAGAGCACTCATAAAGACCACTCATAAAGACCACAAATATGAACAAAATAAGTCCAATGAGCTGAACAAGTATGAATAACAAATCAACAAAACAGCGAACCCCTCGCCTTTAAAAAATACAACTCCAGCATAACAGAAACATCCCCCAGGCCATCATTTACACGACCTCCAGGCATAATGTTTACCTTTTCCCCTTTATAGCCTAGCGCGTAACCTCGCAGAGAACGAGGACCAATGATTTTCAGAACATGCAGGGTCTCGCAAAACGGCCACTGGAGAATTGTTATGGGGCCGTGAATTCAGGCCATACTTTTTGGTGGCAGCGGTCGTGTTTTTGGGCCTGCGCATTCACGGTGCTTGTTTGTTTGGGGGGGGTCCACTGTAGCTTTCGGGGGTGATTGAAGGGGCAACGGGTGATCTGTTGATGTTGATCTGATGTTGTGCGACGATATTGTGTCGCATTTATTGAATGTTTGTTGCATATTGAATTGCAATTATCGAGATATTTACTGTTTGTATTATGCTCGAGGTTAGTGGTTGTGAGGGTGTTGAGATACGGGATGATCCGCCACCCGGTCGATCTGACAGCCAAGATCCATCCCTCCCTCCGTAAATGGCAGGACAATCGAAGCCATTCCCAAACTGCAATCACAGTTCAATCACAATCTCCTTCCGGGCGCTTACCCAGACTCTCGGGTCCCAGACGTCCTCCCACCGATCAGCCACATTTCACATCCTCCAACATATCCATCACACTCCTAACAATACATTCCAATTCTTCCTTGCGCTACACAAACCACCCCATTCATATTCTCGTGATACTCATCTCATGGTGTTGTCCTCCAACCAAATCTTACCGAGCTGACTAATCCCCTTCGCATTCCTCACCGACGCGTCCTTCACCTTAATCCACTAACTTTAAGCATCCAATCCTCTCACTGACGCACTTACTCACATGCCATAATAATGCCCACTCCCTCAAAACATGTCAAATTCGTCGCCTCAGACCCTTCGCGCGGCGGTCTCCCCGTGAAGCGCAAACAGGTCCAGCACGCATGCGCCTCATGTCGCAAGAAAAAGGTGAGCGCTCACTGACACACTCCGGGAATAGTGAGAGTGGGGGTGCTGATCGAGTAGAGGCGCTGCGTTCATGCTGAAGATGCAGTCGATGAGACTTCGCCTCCCGTGGAAGAAGATGAGACATCCCGGTCAACGTGAGTGGGCCACCACTGCTACTCTGGGCACTCTCCCAATTGACACTCACCAGATCACTACCCTTACAAACACAAAGAACTGCTCTCCCGGACTCATCGCTTCAATATGCAAACTCAACCGCAAATGCAAGTCCTGCTGCGCCAACTCCAAGGCGTGAGTCAGGAAGCACGCCGAATCAATCTTCCCGCTTCGTAGGGGACCTCAACCCAGAAGGCATGTTCATGGAAGCCACTGGTTCAGCATCCGTCCGCGAGACCTCACAGAAAGGAGATGTAGGAATATGGCTTTCTTCGAATAATCCTGGACAAGCAAGTCAATTCATCACTTCAAGGCCGCCCCCAATAATGGATCAGTTTTTACTACCGTTCGTCAAGGAGCATTGTCTATCCTGTCTTCCGCCACATCAAGACTACCTCAAACTAAAAGCGCTGTATCTGGAAAAGATCCATCCCATCATGCCGATTATACCGGAGACTGCGCTAGAAGGCGATGAACCCACGAGTGTGGTGTTGAGACAACTCATCTGTCTCGCTGCATCCACAGACCCAAGCATGGCGCTGTATCTCCATCTCCAGAACAAAGGCGATGATCTCCTCCCCTGCCAAGACTTCATGCAATCCGTCTCCTCCGCCGTCCGCGCAATCCTCGAAACAAGCATCATAACAGACAGAGTCCTTCACATCCGCGCCCTCATCCTCCTATCCCTCTACACCCAGCCCAACTCCTCCGAAGAAGCAGATCTCCCCGCCCAACTCGGCGGCCGCGCCATTCACCACATCCAAACGCTGGGTCTTCACTTGTTGAGATACGACGGGCCCAATAGTGAGGAGCTGGAAACGCTGTTCTGTGCGGTTTGGGCGGTGGATCGGATTAATGCCGCTGTGTATGGGAGGCCGTGTCTTATGCATGAGAGGGATATAGGCGCGAATCTGGATGGGTGTATTAGGAAGAGACCGCCGTGCTTTAGGCTGTTCTTGAGTGTTGTACAGTGGTTGGATCAGGTCATTGAGCTGTATCGTCCGGGACCGAGTGCTGAGGCGAGCGGGTTGGATAAGATTGCTTACATCGATCTTCCAGTTCTCGAGGCCATGATCGTCAATGCCGATGCGCTTAAAGTACCAGGCTCACTAATTGGTAAGTCTCCCGCTGAACTAAGTATCTGGCTAATGGTTACAGCGACGATTGAAACGTTTTATCACGCCGTCATTATCTTATCATGTCGTCTCCCACGACCAGGCACACTCACAGCAGCATCAACCCTCCCTCCACCATCCGCCAACGCCCGTCGCTCCCTTGCAGCAGAACGCATCGCCTGCGCCGTCCTGCGCGACCACCTCTCCCCCATGCCCTTCGTCCCCTACGCCGTCTGTCTCGCCCTAAGCGTAGAGTACCGCAAGATGCGCCACTCCCGCCTGCCCATGTTCCGCTCGCGCGCCATGCACGCATTCCGCCGCAACTGCGAGATGCTCCGCAAATTCGGCGACTACTTCTGGAGCGCCAACGTGGTGGCAGGGCTGGGCGAGCGGGTGCTCAAGGAGATGGAGCGCGCTGCTAACACGCTCACACGGGAATCACCGCCGCCGGCGGTGAATCCTGTGGCTGTGACGAATCCAGTGGCCGTGACGAATCCGAGCATGGTCAACGCTGTGCCGAGCGTGGAGCAGGCCGTGGACTTTTCACTGATTGATGCGATTTCGGGAGCGGATGTGTTTGGTGCTATTGATCCGAGTTTTAATCTGGGGGCTGTGGAGGATGCGCTGGAAGCGAATCTGGATATAGGACTGCCGATGAATTGGGTTGATTGGGGGCAGTATGCTACGCTGTCGTGAGATGGACAGCTCAGAGTCAGCTAAGAGTCAGCTACGATTGGCGGCGATCTTTGACGACTGGTTGGTGATTTGGTGCTGTGCGCCCGTTGGCGACGGCTGAAAGCTTACTTTGGTGGTGATGCTTGGCGCGGCTATTTCCAGAGTTTTTGGTAAGACGATGACCACGCGTGAGATGACAGAAGCTCACGGTCAGCGACAAACGCTTGGGCTATAAAACTGGCTTTTGTTGCTGGTTTGGAATGCATTTGCTCTCAAACATCAGTCACCATGTGGAAGACATCATCGAAAGACACCAGCATCGACATCGTTCCTCTTCTCAACGACACTACGAGTACACATACCCAGCACTCTACACCAAGACTTGGTCGATTAAGGCGACACAAGGTGAACTTGGAGAAATGGGGACAGTTGTCGGCGTTAATTGGGAAGGATATGAACATGGTGGCGTGTAGTCTGCCGTGTAATCCGTAAGGTGGGCATGGCCTTTGCAATGGTAGACGATCCAGCAATGAAGGAAAGACATGGAGCGGTAATCAGTATAATTGGCAGCCCGTAGGCGCGGTATTGTACAGTAAAGTGGTCGTTCATGTTTCCAAACTATCTCGCTAACGGCGTAGACAGATAAAGGTCTATCGGTAAGAAAATCGGAGTCTTTTGCGACGTGTCGGGCCAGATCGTCGTGCTGAGGCAAATGGCTTGGAGGGAGGATCAAGTAGAGGTGTCTGCTCGGATCGACCGAGCGACTTAGTCGTCCTCAACAAATACTATTCATCTCCTCATGACCATTTCAAGATCCTGCGGCGTGCGTATGGTTGTAGCATTCGAGGTCCGTATCGTAGGGACAAGTCGGCAGGTAATCGCCTGTTCCATTCCCCCATCTAATCCTTCAATCCAACTCTTATACCTCCCACCATCGCATCCAATCGTTATTCATCACAGCCAGGGTATCATAAAATCATCAATCCATCTCTTTCACTTCCTCGTTATATCCGTCGGCTTCCCCCGAAACTGATTCTTGATCTCATCCAGAAAATGCTTCGCAAACTCCGAGTTCTTCCCAGCTGTATTCGGATCCGCGGTCGCTTCGCCAGGTGCCAAAGGCTCGTGCGGATTTCGTCCGTGTTGCTTCTCGTGGATTGTCTTGTGGATGCGGGTTACGGCGCGGTGGAAACCTGGTTGTCGTAGGATCTAAGTCGTGATTGTTAGTGAAGAAAAGTAGAGGGTGAGGCCGGGAGGCGTACGGATGCGACGATGTGATCCTGAGATTTGTTAGTGATTGGGGATCAGGGCAGGGAGGGCAGACGGACTTCGAAGGATTGGATTGCGCGGAGGAGCCACCAGTGTGCAGCCATTTTGGCGAGGACGACGGGTACTTGAAGATGCTGAATTCAAGATGGAGATGGAGATGTTGGAGTGGCGGCATTAGTGCGGCGGGAAATGGAGGGGCGAGCAAGGATGACAAATGGATCTGATCTTGTGTGACAGCTTGGCTTCAGTTTCAGCTATTCCGTACAGCTACCCTGAACCTACCATGAACCAATCAAGTATGCATCAACACAAAAGCTTGAGGGCGTCAAAGAACTTGGAATAATTGATCAAAATTATCTCAAGCTTAATACAAACTTTTTCTAATAAGTCAGTTGTATAAGTGTTTAGTCTTGGTTACTTCTAACAGACACCTCATCACTCTCATTCGTGCAGCCTCAGTCAACGTCAAATCACTTTTATTAATCCCAATCCATCAGCTCAACTAGTGTTCAGGCTTAGAAGTACTGGTTCATGAAAGCACCGATATAGTCCTGCTTCCCCAACTCAACACCCTCCTTTCTCAAAATCGCATACGCAGTCGTCAAATGGAAGAAAACATTAGGAATTCCATATCCCTGCACATAATCCCTAACCTTCATATCCGCACTCTTGCCCGGTCCAAGTCCAATAGTCACAACCTCAGCACCACGCTTCTCAACAAGTTCACGGTCAGCCTTCTCAACGACCTCGAGAACCTGCGCGATACGAGCCTGGTATTGCTCAAATGTAGTGCACTCGTCGCGAGACAGGGTAAGCGGCTCTGTGCCGGTTGTGCGCGCGACAATCTTCTGCGCTGTGTCGGTGGTGAAGAAGACCTGGAAGCTGAGGTCCAGCATGTCAGGGGCCAGTTTGGCGGTGGGGAATGAGGCGGCGTTGGCGTGGGATTCGGCCTTTTTGAGGATCGAGGACAAGGAGTTGAGGGCTTCCTTGGTGTGGAGGATGGCGGCGTCGTAGAGTGTGTAGCTCATGATGGGCAGTGAAACCTTGATGGTAGTAATGAAGAGTTAAGGTAGAGTGAATTGGGTATAGTAGTGTATTGCGTGATGAAGCTTGTCTGTCCGAACAATCCGAGAGGCGATGTCTACGGGGTATATATATCTCTTCCTCTTCCCGTTTCAAGAGACCTCAACCTTTCTCCACCGTCTTCACCGCTTGCCTTGCTTTACTAATGGGACCTTTCCAGTTCCCCCCCTCAGATCGACCCGTTTGAAGACTCTAGATGCTTCCTCGATTAGTAATGGATCCATTGAGGACCATTGAGGGCCATTGCGGAGACTGGCAGTAACGCTAAACGTCTCCGGATCATCGCTGTCCGACATCCGTGCGGGTTAAGGGCCACGGGTAGTTTCGTTGGACGTGCGTTGAACAAGTGTTCTAAACGGTCGAATATCGCACGGTTCATGAAACATCGGCTTACAAACCAGAGTTGATTACAAACTGCCTGACCAGAGTGAGACACGGAGAACCAAAGAAACGACCGGCAAATACGGCTGCAGAAAGAACCGGTGTGAAAAATAAATGACAGGTAACCGGAGAAATGACCGTGACGGACGAAATCACCATGATTGAGGCCACCGCTTAAAACCCAAGGATCCGATTCGCCTCCCTAACAACCTCATCCTCCCCCTCCGTCCTCAGCGCGCTCAGGCCCATCGCCCGACGAGCCGCGCCGTCCAGCATCTCCTCCGTGCCCCGCCCCACATGTCCGGACTCCCCCGCACCGCCTGGGAAATCCGGCCCCGGCGTGCCACGGAGGAAAGCCTCACGCTGTCGCACCATGTACTCTGCGTTCTGCGCCGTGATCGGACAGATGGGGATGTACATCACCGAAGAGTCTGCTGTGCCGGCGTGTACTTTGTCGACTGAGTGGATTGCTAAGTGCTGTTAGTGCTGATTTAATAGGCAGTGGTGTTGCGGTAGAGGAGGTTGTGATGGGTGACGGGAGGGGACTTACTGTCGCAGTGCCATGCTACGAAATCTCCAGGCCGTATCTCAGGAACGTGAACCATCGTCTTCTCAAGCTCCAAATGCGGATGCAACTCCCCCGTCAACTCCTGTCCCGTCCCCGGCGTCGCGCCCTGCAACTCACTATCAATATCCCTCATCAACTCCCAATTCCCCTCATCCAAGAACCCCTGCCCCAACCCCTCCCTCCTCGCCTGAAAAAACGGCCTCAGCAGCACATACGCCATAGAAAGCTTCACCAGCGGATTCACCAACAACGTCCCCTCTCCAGGCTTAGTATGGCTCATGCTCATCCACCCCTGCCACATTCTAAACATCGAGCAAGCACCCAGTCCATTGTACCGATTATTCACAGCGTCGACACGTCCGCTCGCGTCCCACGGATCGTAGGACTCCCAGTTTCCTTGGAGGATGGAATCGAAGACATGTCCTGCGCCGTAGCCTTCTGGCTCCCAGCGCTCGACGCTTCCGCCGTCGATGTGGGGACCGAGAGCGAAGCTGGCGTCGCCGGGTTGGCGGATGCGAAGGCGGTCGGCGTAGCTGAATGGCTGGGAGAGTGAGATTGAGGTTGGGGTGGTGGTGTGCCAGAGGGACATGAGGTTGTGTTGGACGGTGAGGAAGTTGGAGTGTGAGCGGGCTTTTAGTTGGGGTGGCGACCAGTATAATTCGTAGACTTGAGGATCGTGAGGTGGAAATGCTGTATTTGTTAGTCTAGGTCAATTGACGAGCGGAGTGTAGGGGTAGATACCTCGTGTAGATGGGTTCCTAGCAACATACTCCTCCACCTCAGCCTTATACGCCCTCGCCTCACCCTCCGGAACAACACCCCTCACCACAACAACGCCTCTCTTCTTAACCTCCTCCCTCAGCGCATCACTACTCCTCTCAAGATCCTTAAACTCAATCTGTGGTACAACACCCGGTCCCTCCTTAGCCACAATCTCATTCTCCCGCTTCAACTCACGAAGCAGCTTGTTCCACGACTGGACAATCTTATCTTCACGACCTTGCAGGAGTTTAAGTTTCAGCTGACGATATCGATCGGGTAAAGGCTCGCGCTTGACCCCGGACATCGAAGTAAATGCATCCGAGATGTCGCCTTCTTTTTTGGAGGCTAGCGATGTCATGCAGCGGCGGAGGACAGGGGGCGAGGGCTTGGCGAGCGATGCGCGCAGCATTTTGACGGTGCCAAAAGATACCAGAAATTGATGGGAATATTGTGCGAGATACGATGAGGGTGATGAGGAGATGGTGATAAGATAGAGGATGATACAGAGTGGTGACAAGATAATGGTGTTGGATCTTATATCGAACTGAGGAGAACGCGGTCCTACTCCATTCGGACATTCCGCATCATACCTCGAAAAGCAAGAAATTCTTCCCCAGCTTCGGGGAATAAGAACCTTGTTCAGTGTGGGGTTAACCTCAGAAGGTCTTTCTTGACCACGACATTCAACTGTCCTCAGCAAAGAAAGTATAAAGTGCCAGTGAATGAGACAATGCCACTGTTTAGAGACCCAAGTAAAGTACCCCAAACTCTCTCGAGCTGGCTTCAATCTACATAAGTATTCCTATTGCTTATATCGCGTCCCTAACTTCAAGACCCAAACAGCACGTCACTCACTTACTGCCCTCAAACCTCTGACATTAAATAGCTGCCAAGTAAACTGGTCTCGACTCAACGAGATATACTTACTTCAAGTTTACCAAAATCTTCATCACTTAGATAAGAGATCCTCAGCTTTCTTGTCTCTCTTCAGTGTCTTCCCCGTACTTCACAGCGCCAACCCCACAAGGGGAGGGAAGAAAACACAGGACCTCGACCCTAAGCGATAGAAATACTTAGGTAAATCTAGCCTAAACTTAGGGGACTCTTTGCTAAGTTTAGGATACCTTCTGATGAGTTTATTTTGACACCCTACAATAAGGTTCGCTGTTTTCTTGTCCCCCACTACCAGCACACCCCACTCTCCCAGTAAATACAATCACCATCACCACTTCAGCATTGCCAACATCAAAATAATCATAATACCCAAATATATTCCCCAACACCAACAAAAGAATACTCGTACTTGGTTTATACAAGCCATGCAGTCCAGTTATACACAATCAACACCTAGCTCCCACCTATGCTAATAATTAACCGCCCTTGCACCCATCAACTCCACGCTTTTCTTTTTAATCCAGGTCCCCTAGAGCCCTCTTCATCCTCTCCTTCAAATCCCTATTCTCCATCTCCAGCCCTCCCAGCCTCTGCCTCGCAGCATGTCTATCCTGGTTCCGGCCCTCCCGCTCCATCTTGAGCTTATACTCCATGTCGCGCAGTCTAAACAACCACCTGTTATCGTTCGCGGCGCCGTTGTTCTCCTCGCTCAGTGCAGCCATGTCGCGGAGTCCTAAACCACCCGCTGACGAGCCTGGTAGTGCGGTGGTGGTATGTGCGCGCGTAATGGTTGAGCGAGATTTAGAACGGCTTGTGCGTTGGTCGTTGGGTCCACGAGGGACGGAGGGTGATGGTGAGTGAGGAACTAATTCGGTGCTAGAGTATGATGCTCGGGCGCGCACGTCATTTGCGGTGCGGAGCGTGGCGTTTTCGACTTTGAGCTGGCGATATGCTTCTTCCAGGCGGGAGTACCTTGCGTCGTGGCTGAGGGATCCTGAAGCGACCGAGTTTCTAACCATGGTTTCGAGACGGTCCAGTTTCTTGGTGCGCACTTCAAGGTTGGACTCGAGGGTTTGATACTCCCTGTGTAGGTCGCGCTCGACGGATTTGATGCGCACTTCGAAGGAGCCGATCATGTTCTCGATGGCTTTGACGGCGGCCATCAGGTTCTTGGTGAAGCTGGGGAGGCGGTTGGCAATGACTTCGATTGAAGGGAGGACTTGACGGTCGATGAGGGAGTTGCCGTGGACCCATTCCCTTCCGCACAATTTACTGAGCTTGTGCCAAAGCTGCAGCAGTAACTCATTGCGCTCTTGTAGCTGATCGCGCATCGACTGCTCAAGCTGTGCAATCCTCCTGCGATCTTGGCTCTTATTGGTCTCGAGCTCAGCGATGCGGACATCTTGACTGCTTGCAGTACGAGTAAGGTGCTGATGCGACTTCTGGAATGTGTCGTACTGCGATTTTGTGTTGCGGTGAGCAATACGCTCCTTGTCGAGTAACTCAGCAAGTTTGCGACTCTCGAGGGCATGAGACTCGAGTAGCGAATCGCGCATCTTGATGATACGATCCTTCTCCACAAGAGCCGCCTTGCTGGCGTCCAGATCGCGGATCGTATTTTCAAGCTCCCGCTGCAACTTGGCGATAGACTAAGACCGTTAGCGTAGATCCCCCACAAATACGAGACGAGACAACTCACCTTGAGCAGCGAAGAGCGGGTACCGTTGAGGTCACCGAGAGCTTCACGAAGATTATTCTCAAGCTCCATCAACCTCTCTTTCCACTCTGTCGCCTCAACCTCTCTCGACGTCAAGTTCTTACGCAGACGACGAGCCTCATCCTTGGCCGCTGACGCTTCCCGGTTGAGCTCGTTGACAAATTGCTGAACCTCCTCCTTCTCCTGGTCCGCCACGATCTCGCGCTGGTGTCGCTCTTGTTGGAGACGGTTCTCCAATTCCTTGACTCGTTCCTTTTCTTCGCGTATGCTCTGTTCGGCATTCGCCATTGCAGCTTCGAGGTCGCCGATGCGTATCTTGTCGGTCTCTTGCTCTTCTCGAAGGAATGCAATCTCTCCCTGTGACGACTCTTGCTGTACTGAAAGTCGCTGGTTCTTGTCGTTCGCTTCCATGAGCTTCTGCTCCAGCTCTTCAAGCTCCTTGTTCGACGAGTCCAATTCCTGCTCGAGCTGTTGGATGCGTCGCAATTTGTTCTCCTGGTCGTCTTCAAGTCGTATCAAGGCTTCGCTCATCTTGCGCATCTCTTCCTGCAAGGCGTCAAAGTTTTCTGAGCGGTCCTGTAGATCTGCTTGTACTCGTTGCATCTCTTCAGCTTGTTGATCGGCCTCTGACTCCAACGCATCAATCTCCTCTTGGGCCTCCTTCCGCAGCGCTTCAAATTCGCTCTCCATCTCGTTCTGCTCACGGAGAGCTTCGTCGCGTTCGGATTGTAAAGCAACAAGGTCGTTCATCGCATTGTTGAGGTCCTCCTGCAGAGTCATCGCTGCTTCTTCAGCCTGTCGCTTGTCGCCAATAGCAGCCTCAAAGTCCTCCATGCAAATCTCAAGCTCGCGCTGCAACTCTTGATTCTGCAGCTTGACCTCACTGAGCTTGTCGCGCATCTCGTTCATCTTGTTCTCTAGTTCTTCACGGTCGGCTTCCTCCTCAATCTGCGTCCGTGTCTTCATGCTACCCCGCGATTGGGGTCTCTCCATACCACCAACCTGTGAAGCCGATCGCTCGAGGAGACTGTCAATTGTTGAAGGGGCAGGCCGACCTCGTCGCTGAGCCATCTTGAGATCCTCAATCTCCTGGTAGAGGCGCTCCTTTTCGCGGTTCCTCGAAGTCAGCATGGATGTCTGCGCACCGACCTCGCGTCTCAATTCGGCATTCTCATGACGCAGCTGCTCACTCTCGCGACGTAGCTCATCAACGAGTGTGGTCGCAGCACTGAAATTGCCATTTGAGCTCTCCATATCGCCTGAAAGGCCAGAGATAGGTCGACCTGGTGATACATTGCCGTCGCGATGTTTCTTTGTAATGTTGTAAATGTTTGTCGTGTGGTGTAAGCCTCCCCCGCTAGTCAGGCTAGACATGTCCTGCTTTAGCTTGAACACCTCCTCCCGTAGTCTCTTATTCTCGTCATCGGCTTGTTCTCTGCGCGCAGTCTCTTGCTCCAGAAGATCCTTCCACACGTCGGCCTCTTCTTCTCGCTCCATGTTTCCGCTATTTCGCTCACCAAGAGATCTGACGATATCCGCAAACTTGCGTCGCTCATTCTCCTTGGTTAAACTTTCGGACCGTAGGCGCTCAATCTCAGTGGCATACTCCTCAACCCGCTCCCGCAAAAAGATGAGCTCTTCTTCTCGCTCTTCATCTCCCATTCGGGCCGTTTGATCTGTCGATGATGCACCACTGTGCGCTGTGCTTGGTCGCTCTCCCTCGTCTCGGACTTGCTTCTCCAATTCTTTGACCCGCCTCCGCAAAACCTTGTTGTCACGTTGGAGTACCGCAAGACCAGTCTTAAGGTCAACATTCTCCGAGATCATTTCCTTGATACCCTCTTCTGACAGCTTGTCAAGGCGATCGCTCAAGAACATAACTTTGAGCTTGAGATCGAAGTTTTCCTTTGACAGCCTCTCAATCGTACTGCTCTGTTCTTTGAGCGTCAAGTTCTTGCCCGATCGGGCGGTATTGACGGAACCCATGGCGATTGAGGATTGTTTCCGGGGTGTTTCGAGTCCACCCTTGTACTTGTACTCCTTGGCTAAAGATTCGGGTACCTGGACGTTTCTAACATGCCGCGCGATGACCGTATCTGTAGGTGCTGTAGTGAACCCTTCCTTAGAGGGCTTCGGTGTCTCTAGCAAATCCTGTCGCTGCCGTTCGGGACTATCGACTTCGTGAAGCGGTTCGAGTTGCGGCAAAGAAGTATCAGTGTAATCCTCAGCGCCAAATGCTGATCCAACACTACCCATGCTCCCTATGCTGATGGATCGTAGCATCGGGTTGCTGGGATTTCGTAGCATTCCAATAGCGGGGACTGCACCGCCAGACTGTAAAGCGTAATCGGTACCAAGACCAACGGTCATGTCGCTGCCTTCGTGAGACTCGGGGTTCGTAGCAAATGAGGATGTTGATGATCGCTGGCTACCAAAGCGACTGCGCAGATATTTTGGTCGTCGGCTTCGAAGTGATTGACCAGGGGTGCTGCCGGCATCGACTTTTTCGGACAAAGAATGGGTTCTCGATAAAGGGGCCTCGTTATCGCCAGCGCTAGATACTTGTGAGCTCTCCTGTTCCGTGTCGTCCTTTTCGCTCTCGTCGTAGCTTGTGTTGCGATTGCCAGGCTGACTCGCCATGCTAACAGCGCGCGAAATAGTTCTTCGTGTTGCAGCTGCAGTCGGTGACGAAAAGTTCTCAAAGCCGGAAGTATTCGTGCTCGCGACAGTTACATCGTGATCCTCTTCTTCTTCTTGATGTCGCTGCAGAGGCTGGGGAGCAGGCGCAGGTTTTTTTGTCGGGGAGTCGAATTGGTACGTGTCGTCGACGCCGCCCTCCAGGTTCGTGGATGCAGTTGGAATGGGCGACAAGGCGGGCAAGAAGCTAGACTCCACGTCTCTCAGGTGGCGTCTAACGTCCTCCTCGGTCAAGGAATCGTCATGTCCCCGTGTGACATCTACGGAAATAGGGTCGAAGTAGCTGGTTTCAGGGGCAGAGTGACCAGGCAAATGCAGCATCGAGTCTTCGTGGCTTGTGGGGGGGTTGCTGATGGTCTGGGGAATTGCCCCGGTCTGAGATTTTGCGTGCGTATCATCAACGGTTATCGCAATGTCGTGTGGAGATGTCGCCGTGGTTGGGTTTGTTGGCTGGGCTTGCGACGTGTCGGCGGCTGTATCGTCAGTCATCTCTGATGTCTCAGTGGCCTCGGTGTGGTCCAGATCATCGCTGCCGATGTGTGAGACGCGATGGGCCGTCTGTGGACGCGACCCGTCTCTGGTGCCGCTTGGACTCGGGCTTGGGCTGGGAGCCTGAGCCTTTGGGCTCTGACTGTTTTCTCGCTCATCGTTGGCCATGATGCATTGCGGCGACCGCTATGCGAGGCAGCTGTGGTGTGCTGTGCTGGTGGATTTTGATTGATGCAGATGCGAATGTGGATGGAGATTGTCGGGTATTGAATGGGGATGCTGAATGTTTTGTCTTTCTAGGCATCGCCCGCCATAAGCTCTCACTAAAGAGAAAACCTGACTGCGCTAAAGTCTATCCCTTCAGGGCGCCGTTCAAGGTGTATCTGTTCAGCCAATCATAGTCTGTATCGTCCCCCCTGAGCTGGTTGTTTAGCGGCGGTTGGAGGGGAAATAGCGGGGCTCATCCATGTGGTCGAATTGAAGCTTGGCTTGTTGCTTGGGACAACCTGCCAGCGCTTTATGCATTGGAGTCTTGAATTCAATGACAGCGATACTCGAATTCACAGCAAAGCTCTCGTCATGGATGCAAAGATACGAGGTGATTTACGCTTTTGCTTCAGCCTGAGACAGTAAATTTGCTTTTGATCGTTAGATCGCAGGTTGAAACAAGGGTTTGAGTTGGAGAAGAGAACTAAATTCCTAAGCGAGTAAGCAATTCGTATCGAAGTGAAACAATCCTTCACATTCGTTTATTTTATGGATTGATGATTCGCAGGAGTTTGATCTACGATGCCCCGTGGCAGTGATTCACGTCAACCTTGATGTCACTGTAGACCCATGAAATTGAAGTAATTATGTCATATTTATTCATGCTCACTATTTGAGCTTTCATCATTAAACATTATCCCTCTCTCTAGTTAGAGTACTTGGGGTCGACCTTGTTGCTGGAGTACTGTCAGCCACAGTTCAAGCCACGACGAATGACAAACGCCACTTACCCAGTCTGCTTCTCATACTGGCTGCGGGCAAAGTCGGTGGCCTTCTCCTGGTTGTCGCGGGAGATGTTGAAGCCGCCCTTCTTGTTGAGGAACTCAACACCTATGAATGTCAGTCAGTGATCTGTCAAGGTCCATGAGGTATTTGAGAGGTATTTACCCTTATCAACGTAGTCCTCCTGGTTGTTGGAGTCGGTCTTGGTGTCGGTCTTGGAGGCATCACCAGACTTGGAGGCACCAGACACAGCGTTCTTGATGAAATCCATTGTGAGTTGAGTGTGTTGATTTGGGTTGTAGATGTAAGTGAAGTAGTTTAGTGTGATAAAGAACTCAATCAAGCAGAGACATTCCGTCCTTCTTATACCTCTCAACCCGCAGCTAATAATAACGAACCATTTCCAACTTTGTTCAAGTCTCTTTTACAGAATGGAGAAATAAAACCGGCAGATCCATTAGATCTCACCAAAGTGCCAACATCTGCATGCCCCCCTCTTTCGTCATCTCCCACTTTGCAGGGGTCCAGCCTACGTCACTTCAGACCCTGAGTTACCAAGACCGGTTCCGAATCTCACGGCACGCATTGCCGATACTTATTCTAATTCCGGTATATGACTCTGGGTATTTCATCATGGATGTTTCAAAGACGGAAAGCTTCTTGGATGATTGTCGCGATGCTTTCCTGGTGAGGGGTAGGTAAGTGAACCTTGGTCGAGGCCTTGACGTGAAAGCTGAGCTAGTGACACCGCCGTGCAGAGGGAGCTGAAAAGATAACAGGAGGGCTAATGAGGATCGAGCAAAGCGTCGGGGGTCAAAGGGCCCAGAGCTTCTCTCAGTTAGCTTGAAGATTGAGGGAGCCAAGGGGAGACAAGAAATCTCCTTTATGCTAAGGGATGGAAATACTGAGGTAGTCTGAAGCGAAACCCCGCCGCTCTTGATGTGTCCCTGGCGGATCGCAGGGACATGGTCGATGAGCAGAACGTTCTGACTTGGCATAAGAACTGCCCATCTTTATTTACTGTGAAGCTTCGCAAACTTCATGTCTCTTAACATCTGACACATTAGGAAACCACCAACATCTCAAAGTGTCTCTTAGACTTCTCGGATTGCATGCTAAGGGCTCAAGGCTCGAATCCGGGATCTCAGTCGTGCAAGGAAATACAATTTGCGTTGTCAAAGCTTGCAATAACACTCTCATCTTGTGGTCCTAGATGGCGAGTTTTCACCCAAGACGCACGACCTCTTCGAATTCGCTATCATTGACCGGGTCTTTGGCAAAAACTTGATCAATACCCGGGTGAAGTATTCCTAAGGAAAGCAAACAAAGCAATCGGCAGTGCTCCTTGTAAGACGTCTTAAACTGGCTTCAGGGGCGATCTCGGCCCGCGTCCCACGCTGCATCTCGGAAGTGTACGTGTAAAAGCCTCTCCGGCTGCAGAAGGACTTTAATGGATCGAGAATAGCCTTAATAGTCGGTACTTATAAAAACTGATAAGCACGAAGCAGGTAGCATTACCAACAAAAGCAATAGTCGTTATTTTCTCCGTTCTATCGTACTCTGACATTGAAAGCGTGACACAAGCCGCATGACCTTCCCAAGTGTTCCTTGTTTAGAACCACTCGTAGGATATCGATGGCATTCAACGACCTTTACGTTGAAACGACGCCTTGTACTGGGGTAGTCTGCCACGAGGCACCTGGCCGCGGCAAGGCTGTCGATACATACGATGATTGATGTCGGTGCGAAACTTCCATGGTGTTCAGGGCTGCTTTCAGTGACAGTCCCTCCAGGGCGCCAGTGGCCTCAGCGTCGAAGACCTCTGATCAGGGTAAAGCAGCGACAGCTCAGGCTTGGCGCCAAAAACGGATGTGGAAGGCAAGATTTATCAGGGTTGACTATAGAGGTAAATTTAGTATATTTTAGTAGAGCTTTAGACCAGTTTATTCTGGCACCCTGATTTATCGTCAGAAGTATTATTTCTCCTTGTGGGAAGCCAACTTGTGATGATCCCTTCGAGGTCATTTGATGATATGCCTATGCAGTGCCAATTAATGTTCTCGTCTATACTATTCCAATAGAATGCCTGCGAATGCACCAATGTTCTGTTCCGTTCAATCCAACTCCATCCAATGCAAACAAATATATTGTAACAATCATGTAACTCCAGGCCTCATGCCATGCTTCGTAACTTCATCATTAATCCAATTATCCCCCAGAGTTCTGTATTTCCCTCGTTTGTCGGTTATGAGTTGACAAAGACTTGGTACGCCATGATCATAACCCAGACGAAGAAGACAGTACCAGTAAGAGCCATCGCAAAGACAAGCTGCCATGATTGACCTGCACAAGTTAGCAATGAAACTTGACCTCGAACGTGAGACATAAAGACGTACAGATGTTTCGTTGTTGGAGCCACGCCATCGTCGCCATGCTCGTACCCTTGGGATTCCTTCCAAAGACTTGAACATCGCATACGCTCTGAATAGATCCATCAGGTCCGAATAATTGTATCGCCACGACGACAAGTCCCACGAGCCAGAGTATGAAGAACATGAAACCGCCGACCATCACGATGGCGGGGAGGAGGCGTCGTTGGGCGATGAGCCAGAAGATACCGAGAATAAAAATAATGGAGAGAGAGCCGACGGTGATAAAGTAGGGAAAGTACCTGCAGATATTAACAAACCATCTCTCGATAGGTAGGTATTGCAATGGGGGACGTACCATGGAATTCCAAGCTCAAGTTGAGTCTGGATCTGTATGAATGTCGAGAACACTCCAATGATGCTCGTCGACGCGAGTAGGATAACAAAGATCCAGAAATTCAGTTGCCAAGGAGGCCAGTTGTATGTTCGAACATGTGTAGATGGCGGAGGCCCGTCGTAGGTCATTGATGATCTCGTGAAGCTCGTTCCCGTCCATCCTGTCGTGCCGGTCAAACCGGTGACCGTTGATTTGGCGACCATTTCGTCTGTATCAACCAAGAGTGAATAAGAAGCTCAATATGTCGTCGAGGTCGTCAAGATATAATATAAGTCGTCGAAAGCCCAAGAATCACGCGTCGCTGGTTGTTTCTTCCCGCAATGCCAAAAAAGACTGCCACGTCGCAGAGCAAGCCCCGCCGATCGGCGACCAGTTGATTCCCCGCGTCGCCTTGAAGGGAACCTCAATTCGATTCCCCTCGTGAAGATAGTTTGGATGCCTCAAAATCGAAGCTGCTGCGTTGATGCCTCACGCGCTTAAATCTCTCGTCGAAAGGGGATTTTCGGTGTTTTCTGCGCGTCCAGTTGGATCGGAGCTTTCAGGTGTGGAGATTGTGCTGCGTTGGCTGGGGATCTGACGTCGGGTTGATGTGCCAAGAGGTTCCAATTGAGGCCTCTTATCAGGTATTAATCACACGATAGCGATTATTGTCTTGGTGTTTTTCAATACTCAGGAGGAGAGATAGAAGAAAAGCAAAAGGAAGCAAAAAAGAACAGAAGTCAACAAGACATGGGATGGAAATGGTCCATCCAATTGAGGTCAAGTGTGAAATTACAACAAAGCGTTTTTTGGGTGAGGCTTCGGGTAGAGGGGGTTGGTTGGTGGCTGGGGATGCGACGCAGCAGGGGATGATGACGCTGCGATGGCTTCTGAATGGTTACACGTCAAAAGACAAGACCCGTTTTCCGGCCTTTGAGATGATTTCTTTACGATTGATCAGAAGATCGGAGAAATTGTTTGTTACGTTTCAGTACCGAACGTGCCGATGGTTTCGTCAAGTCCCGAGGAAAGAAAGACATTTTATTTCGAGAGTGATCTCGCAGCGCAGCCAGCGCTTGTATGTTATGTACCTAATGCATATGCACCGACCCAATTCCATTCATTCAACTCAAGGATATCATCAATCATCTCACAAACACCTCCCCTAATTTACATTTACAAAAGAGTCTCGCCAAGAGCACACCGCACCAGTGAGCATCCAGCGTGGATTGTGTTCTGCTCAGCTTGCTTACCATCTGCAAGCTGAGGGTTCACCTCGACGAGATCAATGGCGACAAGGTTTCCTGTCTCGTGTACGCTCTCGCAGATGAAATCTCCTTCGCGGAGAGTCAGACCGCCGCGGACGGGTGTGCCGGTGCTGGGTGCCCACATGGGGTCGAGGGCATCGACGTCAAAGGATAGATGGATGGGGGTGTCGTTTCCGATGTGAGCGAGGGCCATCTCGACAACGCGGCCGATACCATGTCTGTAAATGTCAGTAAAACTCATGAGCGTAGAAGTGAAAAACTTACCGATCGACGTCGTGCATGCTAAAAGCCTTGATGCCATGCTCACGGAGAATCTTCTTCTCGCCAATATCAACAGATCGAAGACCAATGTAAACCAGTTTCTTGACGCTCAAGCGCATGTCATCCTCGAGCCAGCCAAAGTACTCCTCGTTATCCTCCTTAGCAAGGCCAGTCAAGAAAGCAACAGGCATGCCGTGAATGTTTCCGCTGTCACTGCTCTCAGGAGTGTTGATGTCCGCATGCGCATCAACCCAGATAACAGCAATCTCACGGTTCAACCTCTCCCGCGTAGCCTTGGCAGTACCAGCAATAGTACCGATAGCAATGCTGTGATCACCACCGAGGGTAAGGGTCATACGGCCCTCGCGCGAGTGCTCGTATGTGTGCGATGCGATCTTGCGGGTGACGGCGGAGGCGTGACGGGGCTTCTTCATGCCGCGGTAGTCAGGGTCAGACTCGGGCACAAGGTCCTCGAACTGCTGGACGGTCTCATCGCCAAAGAGCTTGTAGCCGAGCTCGTCGCGGATCTCGGTGAGGAGGCCGGACTCGATGAGGGCGGCGGGACCGATGTCGACGCCGGCTTTGGGCTGGCCGCCGGAGAAACCGACGGCGACGATGCCGACTTCATCGGGCTTGGAGAGGAAGCGGCTGTTGACGAGACCGGTGTTCATGATGGGCGGAATGTGGGGGGTGACGTAGTGATAAGATAAGAGGAAGTGAAGTAAAGATAAGAAGTGAAGACAAGTTGGAGAAGAGATGAAAATGGGTTGGGTTGGGTAGAGTTTGAGAGAAGATTGAGCAGAAAGAGATGGGAAGAAGCCTCCATTTGTATTCGGAGGTCAATGACATTTTCTCATCCTCTCTCGGCCTCTCTGAACCCTCTCATGGCTGCAATCGGCCGGCGGCACAGACACACGTTTCTCCTCTGTACCTCTCCCCAAGACAATTGAATATGGATAAGGTAATAGCGTCGGTTTCGGGCGGGCGCGGGGGTTTCTCTTACACTCTCCAAAGGTTATCAACAGCCTGCCACTGGCACATGTCAAGGGTCATAAGACAGCCCTTTCGAGTCTAGACGAGATACTTGACAGATACAGATGCTGTGATTCTGTTGGTCCCGCTCATCTGGGTTTCTCTTACGCACATCTTCTCCAGTTTTTCCGCTCGCTATGTGTCCATTCAATTCCCGCCTGCTCCAAAATCCCCGATTCCCCAATTCGAACAGGTCTCCTCCACTTTGAGTCAAGTGCCGACGATATATATCCTATGTTTTTCGCCTTGTCCAATACCTCTACATCTTCTCATCAGACATTATATTTCACTCACATTGTCTCTGATGTCTTTTGCCGCCGGCCATGGACGTGGGATGCACCGCTTACAGCCGTAGATAGCCTCTATTGATCTTATGTAATGTTAGGTAATACCTCTGGCGCATGCCATGGTCGCGGTCGGCACTCTTTACCCCTAAGTTACTAGCTGTGTTTTCGACGGAGGAGTCGGCGCATAAGAGTCGCGGGTCTGCCTTCCCCTAAGTTACTAGCTGTCTCTGCAACTTTCCCCTAAGTTACTAGCTTTCTGGAGTTTGTGTCTTGTCTCTGTTTTTGCGTCCCACGCTCCAGCGCCCGCAAGACTTTGCTCATGGTTGGGGCTTGTTATCAAAGACCCAGAAATGGACCGACATGACCCGGCTGAGATGGAACTTTTTACGCAAGTACAACAAAGGTCGTAGACCGATTTTACGCCGACGACCAATGTTCGAGAGGACACGATGCTGTCAACGGTCACCGAGTGAGGCCGGTTTATTTCCTTGAGCTGGGGAAGCTCCAGAGCCGCACCTTTTACCCCACCACTAACAATTCTCACTGAAGCCGACGATGATCTCGACGCTTCGTGCTCGACAGACCGCAGCTCGCACATTCAGTAAAACCACGAAAATTCAGGCGAAGGGATTGCCCGGCCTTGGCGACACAGAAAAGATCCTCACATGACGGAACGCGGATCTCGAGACGGATACGGCAGGTCACAGAGGGATTTAATATTCTGGCAATTATTGGCGAAGTTGACAGATCACTCTGTTGGACAAATGAGCCGGATAAGCAGTTGGGGTAGGACAAAAGATCCGAGGTCATTCGCGATATTCTCCAGCCCAGGCGAACCAATGGACATGGTCACATCATGAACAGAGCAGTTGGTATGGAATGAAGTACTGACGTAGGCTGACTCAGTAGATCAGCTGACTATCCATATGGAAAATTCCATGACAGCTCGTATTCATGACATCGGGGTTTTTAGACTCTCGTTTGTTTCGGATGGGTTCTCCACTGGAAAAAGCTTAGCATCTCGGTACCCTGAGAGTATTGAAGATGGAGGAATGTATCGAATTGCTGGTTTTACGAGATGGAGTAGGGTTCACTGCCGGTATTCTTGTGCTATGAACCGGTAGCCCGTCTGAGGGTGAGTCGTGCCAAGCCGTCAGCTTCGAGGTTTGGTTCTATTTGTGATTCAGGCGCAAGATCCCGTAAATATGTCTCTGTTTGGCAGATCGGTGTTGCAAACAGTCACTTCAATGTTTGTCAACAAGATCAACTTGGTGTTGTTACAGTGAGATTGTGATAGCCAAACATGAAGCTGTGATCAACATTGACAAACAACGCTAGCAAATATCCTCCTGCAAAGGCACGCAAAACAAACAAACAGGCAAATTCGATACCCACTTGATCTCATCCAATATTCAATTCATCCCTGGATCTTTGGGATAGATCGCGTGCCCGGGAGCGGAGACTAGCAGCCACACCGTTCAGGGGCTCAATTCGAACCGCTGCATGCGCCGCCGGGAGGATGGGATAAGATCGATTCCATGCGGCTGAAATTAACAAACTATTTGGAGAAACATAAAAAGCTTGGCTATCGAAACGCCGTTGTGAGGCAGGCATTTAGTGCTGTGTACCTTGCAGCACGATAATCCGGTGGGACTTTGGATTGTGACTTGATTAATTGAAGCTAGAAGTGGACAGGCTCATTAATTACCTGTTTTTTTACGGTGAGGAATGATAATATTCATCGCCATGTTTATTATGTTTATTCTCCAAGTTGCAAGTTGATGACAGAATCCCTGTAGTTGTAATCAGAAACAGCTCTGACACGCGTCCCCTCATGGATCATGTCCCAATGAAACTGTGCAACTCGCATCAACCCGCCTTGTCCTCATCACAGGCGACGTTGCAAAAGAGGACACTGTCCTATCTGTCTCTCCCTTGAACATGTCTAACCGATACATACTCCAGCAATGAGATTGGCTGCTCTCTCTGAGACACCAAACACGTTTCCCGTCAGATCAATCACCTGTGCTATCAAAGCACCTGCTGTACAGAGAAACAGTGCCACCGTAGAATACAACCTGACGCGTGTAAAGCGTCTGATCGACCCCTGATTTATCCAAGTTTAATCCCAAGATGCAACAGATAATTGTGGATTTTTTCACCTTTTATAGCCTACAGCACCTGGCTCCCCTGTAGGCAAGAAAAAAATAAGAACCCCCCCGATGCAAAGACCCACAGAAACGTCCCCTACTCCAAAATCGCCCGCCCAAGCCCCTGAGCGTCTACTTGCATTCGCTAGCAGATTGCAGTGTAGGGGGAGGTATATACTGCCCGGCAGCTAAATTGGTTGATCCCACATTTTAGGTTGGGCTAGTCTGAAGCTGGAGCTGTTCCCTGCTTGCTATTTGAGATCGCACGCAAATTGATTGCTTGCAAGCTCCTTTCAATTCTAACTAAACTCCTCCCTCATTCCATTCCAGCGATTCATGTTCCTTTTTCTTCATTCTCCTTAAACCTCTCTCTCTTGTCTCTTCCACGACTAGAAAGAAAAAAAAAAGCCTCACTTCGACTCGCCGTGGATATCTTCTTCTTTCTTCGAGAAACCCCCTTTTATTTGACAATCCTTGTCTGTCCAGTCTCTTCCTACTGTGCAACCTTTAAACCCACCCTCCCCACGTTTGAACACACTGCAGATATACCCAAAACGAACGACTTTGGCATCTTCCGTTCCCAAACGGCCATACTCACAGATCGATTAATCATGTGTTGAAAAGAGCGACTGCTTTTTATCATCTTCGACGTTTTCTTCCTTTTTCTTCGTCGCTAGTCTCACAAAAAACGTCACCGTCTTCCTGCCCCGCGATCGACATCTTCTTTCCACTGCCGCATTCGTCATCCCTTTCGCTCTCTCGAAAAAAACCCTGCGCATTTCGATTTCTGTCGCTGGCGTCAGATTTCTGCGCCGTAATCGGCTACGATAATTTCCTGTCGGGTAGCTCGAATACCGACGACATGCCCAAGATGCTTGCGCCTGGGTTCAGGACACGGCGCAGCTCCTCCTTCATTCGATTCGGTGCCCTCACTGCCCTCGTTCTCTTTGCGTTTTGGTCCTTTAGCAGTCGCTCTCCGGCGCCGTCTCTGCTGCCGATACATAAATCACAACCTGCTGCTGCCGATGGCGCTGATTCTTTTCCTGTGAAAGCAGCGGAGCAACATGTATGTTTCTAGCCTGCGAGCTTGGTGACACGTGCTAACTTGGGAAGTTCTCAAACAAACCCGTGCAGGGCGCTCATCCGATTGACAAGCTCATCAACGATGGAGGAAAACGATACAAAGATATCCTCTCCAGAGAATCGCATACCCTCGAAGAAGCAGCCCAAGCGTACCGTAAACGTCGTGGTCGTCATCCCCCGCCAGGTTTCGACAAATGGTGGGATTTCGCCAAGCAGAACAACGCCATCGTGGTGGAGGAGTTCTGGGATCAGGTTTATCATGATATTGACCCGTTTTGGGGCGTTCCTCAACCCATCATCCGAAAAGAGGCGTACAGCTTTGAGATGTCGATCCACATTCGCAACGGTAAAGCTAATTCAACGAGTGATTGGTTCTGGACGCTCATTTGGCTTGATATGATTCGTTCTATTGAACATATGGTTCCTGATCTAGATATGCCGTTGAATGCAATGGATGAGCCCCGTCTTGTGGTGCCGTGGGAGGATATTGATGGGTACATGACCAAAGGCGCTGCGTCGCGAAGTCTATGGCCTGCGAAGGAGGTTGTCTCGGAGTTTCAGAAGCTCCCTACTGCTGGGCGACATGATAGGGACGTCAGAATTCCTTTCAAGCGATGGGAAAAGACCAGTACGTTAATCAGAGACTTTCATGTTGACGTTTGCTAACAGCCACAGGCCCATACTGGCCAATTGCCCGTCGAGGATGTCCCCCAGACAGTCCAGCCCGCCAAGCACCTCTAAAAGAGTCCTTCAACCATCCCCCCGAAATCGACATCTCCAACGCCGAGAAGCACTCTTTCGCAGGCTACGTCTCCAACTTTACACTATCGAGCGAAATCTGCCACCAACCCGACCTTCAAGGCCTAAACGGTCTTCTGATCAATCCCATCTCAGTGTCTTCCACAAAAGTCCTGTTTCCTATGTTTGGCGGCTCGAAACTCGCTATCAATAATGAGATTCTGCTCCCGCCGCCGATTTACTGGAAAGGAGAGGATCGCTTCACAGGCGGTGAGGATAATGATGTGGAGTGGCAGAATAAGGGAAACACCGTGGTCTGGCGTGGTGTCGCGACTGGCGGCAAGAATAAGCCTGAGAATTGGCGCGGTTTTCACCGTCATCGATTTGTCTCGATGCTAAACCAGACAAAGGTCTCGGCTGTTGAGCACGGTAAGGAGAAACCTGAGAATTTCGTCCTTCCGTCGGAGCAGTATCATCTACACGCCCAAGCTGATGGCCGGCTTGGGGAGTGGGTCGGCGAGTGGTCTGAAGTAGGCTTCGTCGATCTCATGTGCTCGCCCTCTGAAGAAGACGGACGATGCTGGTACACGGATCATTACTTCGCCAAGGTTGACGGTATGGACATGCACGAACAGTTCGACTACAAATACGTTCCCGATATCGACGGAAACTCTTTTTCAGGTCGTTACCTCGGCTTCCTCAACTCAACATCCCTCCCCATAAAAGCAACCCTCTTCAGAGAATGGCACGACAGTCGTCTCGTGCCGTGGGTGCACTTTGTCCCCATGGACAACAGATTCCAGGACTTTTACGGCATAATGGAGTATTTCAGGGGGTATGGAGAAACAAGTGGCCACGATAAGGCTGCACAGCGAATTGCACTCGAGGGAAAGGAGTGGGCGAATAAGGTACTCAGAAAAGAGGACATGCAGATTTATGTGCTGCGGTTGCTGTTAGAGTATGGGCGGGTCATCGCGGATGATAGGGATAAGATGGGGTGGGTTGATGATGCGCTCAAGGATCCGTCTATTGAGAAGACGTGGAGCAAGCTGAAGATATGATATATCATTGTGTGGAGTTGGCCTTGATTTGGTAGGCGATGGCGTTTTGGCGTGGTTTAATTTTTTTTATGTTTTATCTGATGCATGTCGTTTTGCTCTACGGACAACGACCGGGGTTTATGGCATCTAAGTCAAGTACAGTACAGTACATACAGCTCAGAATGAGTTCTTAGTTCCTTGTATCAATTATCATGAGATACAATTCTATTTTGTCTATGATGCTATGATATGGTACATGTGAAATATCTCGTGTCGCTGTATTCGTACAATCAATTATGCAACGCCGTCCATGGCGGTGCCCTTGGACTCGTCGTCTGGAGGTGGGTCAAGATCATAATCATCCGTCAATCTCCCCACAAGCGTGGTATACTCTGGAGCAAACGGCCACTCCAGAAACGCTTTAATAATATCCGCCCATTGCTCCTCTGTGACGCAGCGCGCTACCAGCGCTCCATGTCCTGAAAGAGGAGATCCGCCCAGCTTGGGATCATGAAGCGATCGGATACCAGCTGCACAGTCGCCGAAGCCAGGCCACACGCCGTCCATTGAGCTCCTTACTGGCGCAAGCATGTGCTGGAACCAGTAGCGAAGCATGGTCTCTGAGATGGTGCCGTTTCGCGCTGTCGGGCCGTGCTGGCGCGTGTATTTGTTCATGGCCTTGGGCTGCAGGTCGAGGAGAGCGAAGGGCATGCGGGGATAGAATTCATCGGCGCGGGCGGCGAGGGGTTCGAACGGGCGACGGTCCCATAATAGAGTTGGTTGCTGTTGTCGGAAGAGGTGGTAGTTGTCGCGGACCATAGCCCATTCTTTGCGTGTGTTTTTCTTGACGACATCGAGACGGGCGTTGAACTCTGCTTCGGCGGCGTGGAACTGCTTGGGGGATTTCTTCCAGAGCTTGTTGAGGGCCTCTCGCTCCTGGAGGAGCTCGAGGAAGAGCTGCGAATCTACTGCGTCGTACTTTTCGCGGTAGCGCAGCATTTTTAACCGGTACGATGCCTCTGAGGCGTCGTCTTCTGCGAACGCTGTTTCTAAACCTTCGAGTTCCTCACGGAAAGGTCGGTTGTGTCGGGGCGGATGAATGCCTGCGAGCTTCTTCTTGGCGAGTTTTTGGTTGGCGCTGAGATTGTTGTACATGATGGTCTCGCGGCCCTTGGGCATCGTCAACCCAGCTTCCTTCATGCGCTTGAGGCAGCTGTAGCCCGACTCCATGTTGATCCACTCATCGCGGAGCTCATAACGATCTTCGACTTCGACGTCATGGCCGCAGATTTCATGGAGCCATTCGAGGGAGAGTTCTGCTTCGAAGGCGCTGCGTTTTCGGCGAATGGCACTCCGTGGGAGGAGGCGCCGTTTGCCGTCATCGGAGATCCATACTAGCATGCGCACGAGACCGTACTGCTGGAAGAGTGAGGCGGTGCGGATGCTGGACATAAGCTGGTAGAGAACCATTGTGCTGACGCATTCGAACGATTGGTACCTCTTCGGTGGGCAGTAGCACAGGTTGACGTTGACAAGGAGTGTGTCGTTGCGTTCGGGCTCGGCGGCGGGATCGCGGATGGTTTGGTGGGGGAGGGATTCGAGGATGGAGTTTAGGTCTTTCCAGAGGATACCAGCTTTGGGGACGGCTTCGACGTTGGGTTTGTCGAGGAAGTCGCCTAAAAATGGCCTGTAGACCTCAATATCGGGTTCCATGAGGATGTGTTTCCGGGGTTGGACGAGATCATGGAGAGTACGACTCCAGAGGCCGGGGCCGGGGTTGATATCGACAATGTCGCATCCTTTATGGCGATCCAATGAGGGGCCGATGTATTGAGCAATATCGTCTACACAATAAGCTTCAAACCAGCAAATTGGGAGTATATCATACCGCAGAGACTTTGGCTAACGAGGTTGGCGCGGTGCTTTTCACCTATAGGCGCCTTCGGGCGGCCGGCTTTATGAGTCCATTGCCATAGTCCTGTATCTCGTAGGCGTTCGGAGAGTTCGTTGGAAGGCTCGAGTTGTTCGTTTGTGATCTTGTTAGAGGCGTGGCGGATTAGGGCGGGTGAAAGGCGGATGCGCCGTGGGAGTGATGAGCGAGCATTTTTGAAGGCGATGAACATGGGAATGTGTCTGGCGTTTGGGTGGTCATTGGGATGGTGGGATAGCTGTTGATCGGGATGAAATTATGTTTTTGCCGTGGGATACCGCTTGATAAGATGGATAAGATAAAGATACCTGTGGGGAATGGCGTCAAAGCGGTTTACAGACAGACTCTCCAATTGAGTTGAGCTTCTTATGACCATATCTATTAAGATAGATTTCCTCGTACCTTATCCCCGTGGTACTTTAATTTCCTCTCTCTCATTTCGCTTATTGGGTTTAAATTGCTTCTTCTGACGCTGAATATACGACGATGACTTGTTGGAGACTTGCGCTCATCATGAAAGGTGTAAGTGATGATCAACCACGAGCTCGAGGTTGTCATCTAACTTCCGATAGAGTTTGTGATTGGCTGAGTTAAATATCGGGTACCTGGTTTTTTAAGAAACAACTCCATTATCTGCCAAGAATTGTTGTCTTTTGGCTACGGAGCTGTTGTTACTGGCTTTGTTATTGAGCTGGGTTTGTTGCATGATACCGAGACCATCATTTTGGAGTCTATCCAAGCAGAGATGCAACTCCGTCAGATTAGATGTTCTCTCAACTTATCTATTGACCCAGATAGAAAGTTGCCAGAAGCTCTTTATTCAGCAATTCTTTTCCCTCGGTCCTTCACATGGCTGAGATTGATGTTTCACTTCAATTGTCATTCAATTACCCTGCACTTCAGCATCACCAAACATCCAACGCTAAACCCAATCTGTACAGCTCTCCCACCCTCATCATTCACGACATCTGCAAGGGTTTGCTCTCCCTGGGCCTGTACTCACGATCGTGTATATCAACATTGATTTCATTTACCCACACCCCATGTTCCCAAGTCAAGCCAAGCTACGAGATAAATAAAAACTCCACAAGACGCCGCCATGCTAAGACATAATCCTGTAAACTCGCTACCTCCCTTGGGTTATATATACAATCTGTCTGTCTCTCCTATCATGCGCCCTCGCTTCCAAACTCATTGGTCCACTCAATCTGCCTTGCAATATCATCCTTGGAAACAGTCGGATGCGAATCGTCAAGCGCCATCTCGAAATCCTTCAGCGCAACATCTGGTGCAAGTAGTTCGTCGGATGAGACGTCGTCGTATGTCATCTCGATCTTTTCCGGGTCGCCTGGTGAGCAGGGTGTCAACATGCGCTTGCCGTCTTTCATAACCTGGAGTCGTTAGTCAATATCCAATGCTACTCGAGAGAAACTTACAGGTTTGAAGTGCGTGGCTTGCAGAATCTTGCGGACTGGTCGCATAAGGGCAGATTGAACAACGTTGGCGATATCACTACCAGACATTCCTTCCGACTTGGCTGCAAGAATATTGTAATCGCTCGCCTGGAGCGAGGTCTCAGTATCGCCGATGGCTAGCTTGAACATGCGCGCGCGGCCGTTCACGTCGGGAAGACCAATATGCACACGGCGCTGGAAACGTCGGCGAATAGCAGCGTCTAATTGCCAGGGAATATTGGTGGCGCCCAGGACCAGAATACCCTTGCTGTCGTTGCCTACACCGTCCATCTGAACAAGTATCTCGGTCTTTATACGACGTGAAGCCTCGGATTCGCCTTCACCTCTTGGGCCGCACAGGGCATCGATCTCGTCGATGAAGATAACTGAGGGCTTGTTTTCGCGCGCCATTGAGAAGAGGAGCTTGACGAGTCTGCACGGGTTAGATAGAGCACCAAATGGCTGTGGGGAACGTACCTTTCACTTTCACCCATCCATTTGCTGACCAAGTCGGAACTGCTGATACTGAAAAAGGTGCTGTTTGCTTCTGTCGCTACAGCCTTGGCGAGGTAACTTTTACCCGTTCCTGGAGGACCGTACAGCAGAATACCTTTCCATGCCTGTCGCTTGCCCTGGAACAGACTGGGGAACTTGATGGGGAGAACAACAGCCTCCTTCAACGTCTCCTTCGCACCCTCGAGACCAGCGATATCCTCCCACCGCACGTTGGGCCTCTCCTGGAGAATAGCACCGGACAGCGCGTTGCGCAACTTCTTGCTATCGTCGTCCTCACCAGCCTGCGGCTTCCCCTTGCCAGTTGAGCTGCCGTTAGCGCCCATGATGGCCTTTCCGCCGCCGTTTGCGTTCTCGTTCTCGGCGGCGAGGAATTGCTTGAGCTTTTCTGCGCGGTCGAGGTACGTCGCCATCTTCTCCTGCATGGTGACTTTGAGGGCCTTGTTCTTCTCCCACTTGAGCGCCTTGACCCAGAGCTCCATGGAGGACATGTATAGGTCGAAGGCTTTTTGGTACTCCTTGTTGTGGTCGGCTGTGATCGCCTTCTGCACCTCTGCGATGGCGCGATCGCGGAAGTTGGTCGACATGGTGACGTTGTTTGGGGTCGATGAACGTGGGGGGAGGGGGTAACGAGACTCGAGGCTCCCAGAGGAGTAAGGGGATGTCGAAGAGAGGATCGAGGAGGGAACAAACAGAACCTCGAGACGTTAAAGTCGTTATAAGATGGTGGATGGTGATGAGGCAACAGTGCAGCAGCAAGCAAGCAAGGCAGTAGGTACAGACGGACAGGTACAGGCTGTGGATTGAATTGGCGGGGAAACATCAAGATCCACGGTTGGATTGGATTGATTGAGCGCAATGCTTATAGCGGGGCAGAGAGGGGCTGCACAACCTTTACCTCGACCTTCTCGACCTCTGCCTTGGCGATTTAGGCGACAGCTACAGTACACTCCAAAAAAGACGAATCAGAAATAGGCAGGAGGTTTTTTCCCATCTGCTTAGTGATAATTTACCGCTTTTTACATCATCATGTCTGATCCCCAAGCACGGTTACAGGCGCTGTCTGAGGACTTCCAGAAGCTTCAAGGCGGTATGTTTGGGTACGTCTGGAGGGGGAATTATGCTGATTAGGAGTAGAACTTCAGAACGCTGTCGCATCGCGACAGAAGTTGGAGGGCCAGAAGCAGGAGAATGTTGGTGTGCAGCAAGTAAGTATTGTCCAGAGACGTCGCATGCATGGGCTAATGAGCATCAGGAATTTGAACGACTACAAGAGGGAGAGACAATCTACAAGCTCGCTGGGCCAGTGTTGCTCAAGCAAGACAAGTTCGAGGCTGAGAACACAGTCAAGGGTCGTCTAGACTTTATCAGCAGTGAGATGTAAGTGTTCTTCCCCTCACTACATGCCGCATGCTAATATCCTTAGTACACGACTAGAAGACACAATCAAGGAGACACAAGAGAAGCTTGAGAAGAAAAAGACAGAGATCATTCAGATTCAGACTGCAGCTCAAAGCCAGGGCAAGGAAGCACCTCAGTAATGACGAGAGAGATGAAGAAAAAATAGATCATGAGTTGAGTTATATTCTACAGTACGCGGATTATGATAATGCAAATACCTGGCACTTTATGAGCGCCGCGCTAATCGGAGAGTCCCTTAAAAACGCCAGTCGTCAAGCTTGAAGTTCGTGATATGGTTTAGTTGATAGCCATGATGCTGAAGCCCCAGGGAACGCCCATGTTCTTGTGATCTTGAGCTGCGCTGGGGGAGAACATAAAGTCTTGCTTGTCATCTGCAGCAACGGGCTGAGGTGTCACAGCGTCTTCGTCTGCATCAATAGCAGAGAGGATAGCTTCAGCAACGTCGCTCTTCCGAGTACAGTTCTCAAAAACAGCATCACCCTCGATGAGACTCTGCATCAATGCGCGCTGATCACTCTCCGTGAAGAGTTGCACTTCACGGTTAAGAACGCCATAAGTAACCTTCTCGCCAGTCTGAGCCAAACGCTGGAAAATTAAAGTGAAGGCAGCGATAGCCTGTGCGAGAATACGGGCTTTTTGCTTGGAGCTTAGGTGAGCAAAGATCTCGGAGTCTTCTTCAAGGGCGGACTGGGTGTTGGTGTCGAAGATGGATTGGAGGATGCGGTGCAGGATGTTGCGGCATGTTAGGTCCAGATCGGCGCTGACGTCGAGCTCGAAGACTGAGGAGATGTTGCGGAGAATACTGGAGAGGGCGTCGAGAGGGCAGAGGTCGTTGGGGAGGGTGACGTGCCCTTGGCCAATTGTGAAGATGTCAATTGCAGCGTTGACAGCAGCTGGGGATATTAGTTGAGGTTTTGAGAGGTAGTGAGGGTGGTTTACTTTTGCGGGTGGTGTCAATGTCGATCTCGAGGCTTGAGACAATAGAGTTGTTCTTGATGGCTTCCATTTTGAGATGTAAGTGACTGAGTGATATGAGTGGTATAAGAGGTATAATGAGCTTGAATTGAGATATGATGCTAGACTTTATAATCTTCCAAGACCTGGGGGATACGCCGGCTTTTAAACTCATCAGCCCCTTACAAAAATTCTTTCCAGGAGATGCCCAACTCGTTGAGGATACGGCATATTACCCTGGCAGCCTCAATAACAAAGGCCCTCATGGCCACACCGTGGTCAATGCTCCCCTTACCTGAGGTGTCATAGGCGTGGATAGATGGGCCGATAACCGTCTTCACCGTGGGGTGTATTTGGCCGACACGACATGGTGGCGGCATGATCATGATGAAGCCGAGATATGATGGGAAGTTTGGGGGTAGACCAAGAGATAGACTTCTCTTGGCAGATACATTACGTTCTATACTTCATGATGAGATCTTGCCTGATCAAGCACTCTCTAAGCATGAGCATCTTTCTTCCGTCGTCTGTCTTGTTGCCTCTTCTGGAAGTATCTCGTCAAGGATCATGACCCGGTTTCCCCGAACCTAAACCTTGATTGCTGGGGATTTTTCTGGCGAATTCACCCGATGTCGAGAGAGAACAAGCCGGAAGATATCGGGATACAAGGACAAGTGCTCGAGTTACTGAGGAAACTTCCAAGGAATATCCGACTCGGTGAGACGGCGTGGGGATTGCATTGCAGATGGGAGATGGAATTGTACGATTCACAGGAACTAAACACGCCATGTACTCCATGATTCGAGAAGTGGCTGCGGCGCCACAGATATGAGGCTGACGTTTCAACATTTTGGCTTACTTGCATATTCCTCTGTTTTGGAATCAGCATCGGGTAAATGAATTCCCCGCCATTGGGCATGGAGGGGCAATCAATCAAGGTACCGAACAACGGGCGCGTCGTCACAGGACCCGTCTTTCTCAATGATTCCATCACCAGGCAGGCAGCTCTAAAACGTTGGACTGTTTTGAGTAACAAGCCACGCGGCGCCCGACCATGAACTGGATATAATCCTCGACGACTCTAACACAGTCATTTCCAGCTCTGAGAAAGGCCATACTCGTCTTTCGTATTCCGCCATGGACTCGAGGATTGCCATGAGGCCGACCAGGCCGCAGACCGTCAAGGAGCTGGTGGCTCAGGCGGAGAACTTCAAGTTTAACACAAACATTCCGGTTAAGCACTGGACACGTGCGGCTGAGACGCTGTACCAGGAGGTTTGTTGCATATGCTACCTGCATCTTTGTTTGTGCGCAGCTAACGGTGTAGGCGTCGTTTGCAGTCTCGGATGGCGATTTCGGAAGAGCTTACATGATGCTGTATCGACACTCCATACTGGTCCTTCAGTACATCCCGACACATCCACAGTTCAAAGACCCCGAGAACAAAAAGGTGTACAAAACGCTATCGCGACGCATACCACGTGTCATCCAAGACCTAGAACAGTTGAAGCCCGAGATCGAAAATGCGGTCAAAGAATGGGAGCGAATGGCGCTATCGTCAAAAGCGAATGCCGGGTCCGAACCGTCGTCACGATATGAACAGTTTGCAGCGCGCGATCCGAGTCTGACGGGGAATGCGAAGATCCTGGATGCGTTTGACAACCAGGACCTGGCTGTTGATCTAGCGCAGAAGGAATTGATGAGGAGGGACACTGCGAGGAGGGCTACGAGACAGGCGGGGATTACAGAAGAGGATATCATGTCGAGAAGAAGAGGTGGGAGGTGGGATCAGTGGGATGGGGCGAGGATGGGTGATGATGAGGATCTGAGGCGGCAGATGGAGGCGACGAGGCATGCGCTTGATTCGGCGCAGGAGAGACGGACTGAAGATGACTACCGACCGACGTCGCATACGTACAGTTACCCATCGATCTCGAGACCAAGAGCCGTTGACTACGAGGGCCAGACTCCAATACCTTCAATACAACCAAGTCGACCACCGAAAGAGCCCGTCGCTCCTCCGCCAAAAGAACCTCTACACACACCATCATTACAAAGTCTCCCACCAGCTCTTCCTCAAAAAGTTCCTTTACCAGGCTACGCACCTCTTATCCCCTCACCATCCCCCCAACCCGCCCGTCCCGAAGTCCCCCGCAAAGAAGCCCTCGACACCCCGCCAGCACTACCCCAAAAAGAGCGTCTCACCTTTAAACCAGGCGCATACCTCGAGAACGGCGATCCCATACGCTCGCTGTTCCTCCCGAAGAACTTGCGCCAGAAATTCCTCGACATTGCAGCGGACAACACCCGTCGCGGGCTAGAAATGTGCGGCATGCTGTGCGGAACACCGATCAACAATGCGCTGTTCGTGCGGTGTCTCTTGATCCCAGATCAGAAGTGCACGTCGGATACGTGCGAGACGGAGAACGAGGAGGTCATGTTTGACTACTGCATGAAGGAGGATTTGTTGCTACTGGGGTGGATTCACACGCATCCGACGCAGACGTGTTTTATGAGCTCGAGGGATTTGCACACGCATGCTGGGTATCAGGTTATGATGCCTGAGAGCGTTGCGATTGTATGCGCACCCAAGTTTCAGCCATCGTGAGTCACGCGATCGAATTGAGATGAAGAAGACACTGACGTTTTTAGGTATGGCATCTTTCGATTGACGCACCCGCCGGGGCTGGACCATATTCTCAATTGTAACCATCAGGATACCTTTCATCAGCACTCGATTGACAATATTTACCGGGGTGCGGGACAGCCGAAGGGTCATGTTTATGAGAGCGATAAGCTTGACTTTTATGTACACGACCTAAGGACGAAATAGAACATGCGTAGCTAAATAGAGCGTGCATAGCATAAGGTACATAGCAATGGAGTTATGTGAAGAGGTACAAAGAGTGTCACAAACCGTTATTGCACAATCTTCAGTGACTGATTTTGGCGAGAGCTGCATTTGAGGCCCGGGGTATTTTCCGCACCTCCACCACAGCGAAAGGATCAATAAAGTGTCTCCCTACCGCACAGTGCAAACGTCACAGTGTTATAACTTGTGCGATGCAGATCTGCACCCTGCCCAAAGTGGACATTGGGTCGATCTTTATCCCGCTGTGGAGAATGAGATCTAGGGATTAAGATTGGATCTTGGGAGGAGTGGGGACGTTTCTCTTGGGCTGGGGGACGATCCGATAATGAGGAGGTCGAAAAGGGTGTAGGATTGACGTTAGGGGTAGGGATCGGCAAGCTGAAAATAGGAGCTTGGGGGAGGAGACCGGGTGAGTGGTTGAGGGATCGACAAGGACTGGGAGAGAGAGGGGAGAGGGCATTGTCTTGCAAATGAGCTGATGCAATTGCGTTGTCTCAAAGGGCTTCGTCAATATTTTAATCTGTCTCAGGGCTGATACAATCTACGGGAGGCGAGCCGGGACTTCGATCCTAAGGGATACAAAGACTAGTACAATTTAGGGATGCCCTTTGCTAGGTTTATTTTGACATCCTGTAGCCAGTCTCTAATGGCAGAGTCGAGCAAGGGAACAGTATCAAGACAATATGTATCAATAATCTCAGCCCTCCAAACAGAATAAACCACGTCATTTTGTCTCTCCCACCACCTGCACAGACCGCACTCTTTTCCCAAAGAGGACTTTCAGCTCTGCATAAGCGACCACTCACACCGTGCTGATTATCAAGTGTCTCAGTTGAAGGGACCACGCTAAAAAAGCTTAGGGCCAGATTTTTGGTAAATGCCGTGGTCGATCAGCCCTGTTAGTTCTACCGTATTGGGACGGGCTCAGCTTAGCCCGGGTCGGTCCGCTATCGAATGGGCTTTGTACCTAATTCACTGGCTCGGCCTTTTGGTAGCTGTAAGCTTGAGAGCGAGCTTGGGAAGAAGGTAGTGGTGTGAATCGAAGGGGGCTGAAGCCACGACATGCGAGCATCAGCCCTCTTCTTGTTAGGAGAGATTGCAGTATTGATTCGGTTAACGTGGGTGCATGTGCACTGACATTGTGTCTCGGAAGCAAGACAAAGATCTCAGACATGGCGAGAGATCTACTGTACCCTCACTTACAAATCGTCTCGCTGCCACTGGCGCTGTAGATCCATGGATCTCCAAGGGTAACTGACCTTCTTTTGGAGCTAAGGGGGTGTCCGGCTCCGCGTAAGTCTCGTTCCACGACATCTGGTTTGTCAATCTGTGTGTCTATTGGTTTTTGGGGTGAGCGGAGGTTTGGAATGCCGTGTTGTGGGAGCTTTGTACTGTGCAGCTTGCATGTGCTCGAGACAAGAGACAAGATAAAGAGGCGTACGTCCACCCTCCCAGCTCCTCTCTTTCCCCGCTCCCAAGTTCCTTACTGCTCCTCATTATCTGGTGTTTTGTTTTGAAGCTTCTCGTCTAGTGCTTCTTGTTTTGAAGCTTGAGCTATAGCAATCATGGCGGAACAAAAGAACGGGGTAGCTACAAACGGCTACGAGAAGAACGCCTCTCCTGCTTCGTCGTCGACAAAATCTGAAGCTAAGCCTCTGCCTAACGGCGACAAGAAAGATGGTATCGTCAAGAGCTTCAAGCAACTCCGCGTCGCGAGTAAACGACCGCTCCCGAAGGAGATGGGCGATGGGTCGTACCGCGTTGTGGAGCACAGACCTGGTTTGAAGGAGGACATTCGTCGTCTTCGCGGAAGAGGTATGTTCACAAGCTCTCCTTATTCGTGGTAGAGTGTTTGGCGAGTGAAGCTGACCAAAGCAGACCTCAAGACACTGCTCGAGATCGTCAAGGCCAAAGTCAAGGGTGAAACTCAGCAGGATGACAAGACCATGATCATGGAGCGCACGATTCAGCTCGTCGCTAATCTGAGCGATCACTCCAAGGTTCAGGAGTCTTTGACGAATAGTTTTATCTCGCAGCTTTGGAACTCGATTGACCATCCTCCTATGCTGTACATGGGAGACAAGTTTCGGTTCCGACAGCCTGATGGGTCCAACAATGTAAGTCCACGCTCTCCACGGGGCTCGGGGTAATTGACTGACGGTGTAGAACCCGTATCTTCCTCAATTGGGCGCTGCGAGAACTCCCTACTCTAGAACTGTCCGTCCAAAGGGCATGAGTCTCGGTGCGCAGCCTGATCCCGAGGCTATCTTTGAGAGTGTCTTTGCGAGAGATGCTTTCAGAAAGAATCCGAATAATGTGTCGAGTATTCTTTGGTACTGGGCCACTATCATCATTCACGGTAAGTTCTGTCTATTCACCTCGCGTCTCATCAATTGACTAACACGAGCAGACCTCTTCTGGACAAACCTCCAAGACCCTAACCAGAACGACTCCTCCTCCTACCTCGACCTCGCCCCTCTCTACGGCTCAACCGAAAAAGACCGCGACTCAATCAGAACCTTCAAAGACGGCCAATTGAAGCCTGATTGCTTCGCTGATAAGCGTCTCATCGGTAATCCACCCGGTGTTCCTATCCTTCTCATCATGTTCAACCGCTTCCATAACCATGTCGCCACGAACCTCGCAGACATCAACGAGGGCGGCCGCTTCTCCAAACCAGCTGAGAATCTCTCGCCCGAAGCTGCAGAAGCTGCTTGGAAGAAGCGCGACACGGAGCTCTTTGAGACAGCGAGACTTGTCACGAGCGGGCTGTACATCAACATCACGCTCATTGACTACGTGAGAAACATCATCAACCTGAACAGGGTTGACACAACGTGGACTCTTGATCCGAGACAGGAAATGGGCGTCAGCGTCGGAACCAAGGATCTGTCCGAGAGCGGCACTGGAAACGTCGTCTCTGCTGAGTTCAACCTTTGCTATCGCTGGCACTCGTGTCTCTCGGAGATGGACGACAAGTGGGTTCAGGATTTCTACACTCAGCTTCTTGGTGAGAACTACGGGCCTATGAATCTTCAGACCATGATGAAGGCGCTCAAAGCGTTCGAGGCCAGTGTCGCTGATGAGCCGAGTGAGAGAACCTTTGGTGGCTTCAAGAGAGGTCCTGATGGCAAGTTCAACGATGATGAGCTCGTTGAGGCACTGGCTACGGCTATTGAACAGCCTGGCGGTGCGTTTGGCGGACGCAATGTCCCTCGCATCATGAAGCCCATTGAGATGTTGGGTATTATGCGTGGTAGGAAGTGGAACCTGGCTGGGTTGAATGAGTTTAGGAAGCATTTCGGCTTAAAGGCGTATGAGACATTTGAGGACATCAACTCTGACCCCTCTGTCGCTGATGCACTGCGCAACCTGTATCAACACCCTGATTACGTCGAGTTGTATCCCGGCATCGTCGCCGAGGAGGCAAAGACTCCCATGGTTCCAGGTGTCGGCATCGCCCCGACGTACACCATCTCTCGCGTCGTCCTCTCCGATGCCGTCGCGCTGGTCAGAGGTGATAGGTACTACACCACCGACTACAACCCCCGGCACCTGACGAACTGGGGCTACAAGGAAGTCGACTACGATCTCAATGTCAACCACGGCTGTGTCTTCTACAAGCTCTTCCTGCGCGCATTCCCCCAGCACTTCAAGGGCAACTCCGTCTACGCCCACTACCCAATGGTCATCCCCTCCGAGAACAAAAAGATCCTCACAAACATCAAGCGCGCAGACCGCTTCGACTTCTCGCGTCCCGAACCCACAGCCACGCGCATCAACATCGTCGGGTATAACGCGGCAAAGTATATCCTCGAGGATCAGCAGAAGTACCGTGTTTGCTGGGAAGAAGGCCTCAAGCACCTCATGGGCGAAGCAGGCGGTCGCTTCATGCTGTCGGGTGACACGGCGCTGCACGCCCAGCAGCGCAAGTGCATGGGTAAGCTCCTGTACAACGACACGTGGCGCAATGCGGTGAAGTCGTTTTATGCGACGACCGCTGAGAAGCTACTCGCTGAGAAGTCGTATAAACTTGCGGGGAAGACGCAGGTTGATGTTGTACGGGACGTGGGTAACGTTGCGCACACGCATTTCGTCGCGAGGATGTTTAACCTGCCCCTCAAGACGAGCGAGAACCCCAAGGGCGTGTTCTCGGAGCAGGAGCTGTACATGATTCTTGCTGTGATCTTTGTGTGTATCTTCTTTGACATTGATCCGGCCAAGAGTTTCCCTCTTAGACAGGGTGCGAGAGAGGTTGCGCAGAAACTCGGCGGTATTATTGAGATGAATGTCAAGTTGGCGAACAGCATTGGTGTCAAGGGACTGTTTACTAGCAAGCCTGATAAGAATGATGATCCGCTGGCGAGGTATGGTGAGAACATGGCCAAGGGATTGAAGAAGGCAGGTTTGAGCACAGAGGATATTGTCTGGAGTCAGATCCTGCCTACAGCTGGTGCTATGGTGCCCAACCAGGCTCAAGTGGTAAGTCAAAACTCCCCTCCTCTTCAATTGAGTAAGTGAGTGCTTATGAGTATAGTTTGCGCAAACACTGGATTGGTATCTCTCACCAGCAGGTGACAAATACCGCCCCGAACTAGCCCGCATCGCCGCCCTCGAAACAGGCGACGAGACAGACGCTCTGCTGCTCGGTTACGCAATGGAAGGCATCCGCATGGCCGGCACATTCGGTCTCTACCGCGAAGCCACAGGCCCCGACACGATCCACGAAGACGACGGCCGCAGCATCCCCGTCAACGCCGGCGACCGCGTCTTCGTCTCCTTCGTCCAAGCCGCCCAAGATCCCAAGATCTTCCCCAACCCCGGCGTCGTGGACCCGAAGCGACCGCTGGACAAGTACATCCACTACGGCGTCGGCCCGCACGCCTGTCTGGGTAGGGATATCAGTCAGGTTGCGCTCACGGAGCTGTTCAGGGCCGTGTTTAGGAAGAAGGGTGTTAGGAGAGTGCCTGGTGCGCAGGGCGAGTTGAAGAAGGTTCCGAGACCGGGTGGTTTCTTTGTTTATATGACGGAGGATTGGGGAAGTATTTGGCCGTTCCCTACTAGTATGAAGATTACCTGGGATGAGTAGGCAACTGGGAGGAGGAGTGAAGTAATGGTGGGTGCAGGTAATGAGTAGATTGTAATTAATTCTCTTTGTTCAGGCTCTAAAGTGGCTGTTGCATTCTATTCTTCTGTTCTCGTATTACTCTGTTCCTCAGTGTAAGTGTGACAGCCACTACTTACAGGGAGGCTAAGGGGCACTGAGGGGTTCAATCAGTGAATAATACCGCATGTCTTACGAAATTCGGTAGCGCCTATGGGCACAGACAGGCCTAATCTCAACCTTTTAATTCACTAGTCCATAAATAAAGATCTGATGTCTTTTTAAATAGTGTTATTACTTGAAAAAGGGAAATAGCTAAAGATAGCATGTATCTACCGAAGTTCGGGAAAATATGCGGTACATTACAATACGACCAACTTCAGTCTCACAAGCTACCTTAGTCACACCACATCTGCACCTTGACCCCACGGATATTCTTCAATACTCCCAACTCCATCGCGACCTGTCGAAAAGCCACAACAATCACGTCAAAATCCTCCAAACAATCCTTCTTCCAACTCTTCTCGGGCAACTTCTCTATATGGGGAACCTGTGACTGGTGCACAAGACTGTCAGCAAACATGACATCCACCTGGCTGAGCCGCTGGAACTCCTCGGCCAGCGCAAGGCCAGGTGAATTGACAAGATGCGACTGGCCGGCCTTGAAACCAATGCCAACGATGAGCACGCGCTTTAGCACAAGTATTCCAGAGTCGCTCTGGTGCTCATCGGCATAGAGCTCGTTCAGAATGCGAAGAGCTATTCGCCTGGGTCGCTGATGCATTCTCTCGGCTGCCTGACGTAACAGCGGAAAGTCATTGTTGAGGAGGAGATAGTATGGGTTGACAGGGATGCAATGGCCGCCGACTCCCAGACTTGGAGAAAACGGCATATACCCGAACGGCTTGGTAGATGCGGCCCTGCATACTTCAAAGGGATTGATGTTGTGGCTGATGCATGCGTCTGCCATCTCGTTGGCAAATGCTATCCCCATCATTCGCTGACAGTTCTCGTAGAGCTTTGTCATTTCTGCTACTTCTGGGATTGAAACGGGTATGACTTGGTCAAACACGCGTTGGTACAGCTTCGTGATGGAGCTCAATGACCCGGGGGATATATCATCAAGCCCGGAGACTACCTTGGGGATAGAATGCATGGGCGGCTCGGTACGACCAGGATCAATCCGCTAGATGGTCGATTAGTTCCACTCAAGTATCGAGTTAGGCGGGTTTACTAACCTCTGGAGACATGCCAACAAAGTAGTCATTCGACAAGGCGAGAGGTCCAAGTAGTTTCCGAGTCATCCCCACGGCCACGGAGCTTTCAACCACAATGGTCGACTGCGGCTTTGCCCAGCGCCAGATGACATCAAGCGCGCTCTTGATGTAGGAGAGATCAACGGACTTGTCCGGCAGGAGAAGAGTAGGGACGGAGATCAAGAAGTGGGTTGCCTGACCGAGATCTGACTCCTGGGTCGTGAAGCGGGTGTTGGGCCGAGTACAGAACTCGCGAGCCACTTCTGCAACTCGTTTCTGGCTAACGTCAAACCCGAGAACCGGATAAGCAGTGGAAAATGTAGACACTAGTCCTGTGCCTACAAATCCGATGCCAATGACGGCAACGAGTATGTCTTGTTTGGCGGCCAGAACCTGGTTGTCCTCAAGGACAGGCTGCTCAATTTTGTGTGGCATGTTGGTGGAAGATTGATTGATGGAGATACGACGAGACGAAAAATGAACTTGACTGAATGGAGTCGATGTCTCTGCTTGAATTGATGGGAGTTGTCTTCAACAACGAGGCTATATATACTATCCAATTCGTCTGCATTGTCACGTATGAGGGAGGTTTTGGCCAATTACTCTATCTCCGCGCAATGTTTCCAAAAAGGTAATCTACGAGATAGAGTTCCTCCCGTGACGTGGTCTAGACTGTTGTTATGCTTATTCCGGTGATGTTCTGGAAATAAACGGTGTTACAAAAAGGCTAGGCTTGGAAATTAAACTCGATCAGCCACACGGGAATCATATCATGGACTGGAATGCATGGCGAAAATAGCAATGGCATCATGTCTGAACAAAAAAGATGACGAGTTAAATCAACTTCTAGACTCCCACATGGCGTACCATCCACCTCGACGCATCATGGGAACAAGGCATCTTTGTTTGGATTCGGGTTCCTGCGTCTTATGCCCCATCAGCCCAACAGGGGACGGATCTTGCCGAAGACAGGAACAGGTGAAATTGAGCGTGGCACATATTGTAGAGTCCAGAACACACGCAGTGATGGTGCGAGTCCAATGTTGGCTGAGAGAGAAAAGCGTGCTCACAGCCCAAGTTCACTAATCATTCCAAGGGCACAACCAAGATCGTCACGCCTGCTTCTTGCGGACGACGCCCTGCAATAACGAGTGGCATGATCTCAAGCCCACCTCGTGTTCTGGTCTTCCCTTCTGTTATCTGTTGGCATCCGGTGGCTTTTCAAACTGGTGTCAGCAAAGATGCTCCCAGAGCTTGGTGAAGTTGCAGGAGAGGATACCGACACTCTCTGCACAAACGGAAACCAACAACCTGTTCCTGACAGGGGAGGACATTGTCTCCGTAGTGGTATGGAAAAGAATCTTGATGCTAGGGATAAGACTTCGGGTGTCTTAAACACTACATCCGTCCAGGGAGTGGGCGTCGATGGCCTGATGGGGAATGTCTCGCAGTCAGACGAGGCTGGGATGCTCGGTAGCCGTGGACTCACTGTTGAAACTTCAGGATACCCTGAGGTTGATGATCCCGTTGATCCAGCACGAGTACTCAATCGACAAGACCTTATCAAGCAGCGCATCATCTTCCTCGGCGCTATCCTCCTGCTCAACATCATCCTGGCCATCACCGCGATACTAGGAAAGGAGAGCAAGGTCGCTCTAGCGATGATATACTTTATCAAGAGTAAAGACTTTCTTTCCTCCATCATATCCCCCGTGGGCCTTGTATTTACCAAGGTGCACCAGACACTCTGGCCCCCCGACCCCATCACTCAGCGCTGGATATTATCCCTGATACCGGCATACTCAGAAAGCGAAGAACAGATCGTCAAAACTATATTCTCGCTCCGCGACAACGGCACGGAACCTCATCGCCAGGTCATGGTGGTGATACTTGACGGACAGCCCCGAGACATCCGAGGGAATATGACACGGGTCATCACCCAGCTGGAGAGAGCATACATATCCTTCAAGTGGAAAAAGGGCACACTGCGGATCATTGCTGGCTATATGGAAGATGTCCCGGTCATAGTCCTCGAAAAGCTCAAGAATGGCGGCAAGAAGGACTCCCTTATCCTGTGTCATGATCTGTTCAACTGCATCCGCCCCAACGCTCCAATATATACAAAGCTCTTGAGAGAAGAGATATGGACTCACATCTTACCATCTCTCCTACCGGAAACTGATAAGTTTGATGGTTTTGATATGGTATTTTGCACCGACGCAGACTCTACGATTCATAAGGGTGCATTGGCCAAGCTTGCAAATGCTCTGTGCCGCAATAAGAATGCCATTGCAGCCTGCGGCCTTGTTCTTGTGGAGTTGGAGCCAGGATATGAATGGTCCGTTTGGAACCTATACCAGCAGTTCCAGGTATGCGAAGAGGATTTCTACAGAGAATTACTCGCGTCAAACTAACAGCTTCAGTACACCTTTGGCCAGTACGTTCGCAGAAGAGCAGAACACTACATCGGAAAGGTCACATGCCTGCCGGGCTGCATCACCATGATATCTGTGAGGGAGGAGATGGGAGGGGCTATCCAAAAGTATGCAGAGCCCATCACGGGGGCTTTGGTGCTCTCACATCAAGTGCAGTACCTTGTGAGTCCAGTATTGATTGCTTACAACCTTCGATGTACCATATGACCTGAGCTGACTGGTTCATATAGGGAACAGACAGAAGATTGACCTACTCCATGCTTTCTCAAGGGAAGCACTTGCATACGCTCTTTGTCCCTGATGCTGTGAGCGAAACAGTCGCTCCCCAGTCTATGCAGCATTATCTCAGCCAGCGGCGCAGGTGGGGATCAAACGCCTACTTTAACAATTATTTCTACCTCGGAGGGGAAAAGATGATCCTGGTTACAAGAATAGCAGCGACTATTGAGGTGGTTCGGTTGAGCCTTGTCTACTACCGAGTTCTCAACACGATCATGTTCCTCAAACGGGTCAGCCACGGAGTGCCGGTCATGAAACTCATCCCGATGCTTGTCATCGGCCAGTTGCCCTCTTGCTGGTTTTTCTGCTCCGTTCTGATTGAGCGGGAGCTCAGACGTCGGGCACACAAGCTAGTCCTAGGGTTCTGCATTAATAAGTGCATTTCTCCAATAATGTCAATCATCATCTTTACAAAAGTAGCCATCAATCTTGGCAGTCAAGGTAAATCTCTGAGAAACCTGGGAAATAGAAATAGGCTCGCAAGCTAATCAGCTTTAGCATGGGGCATGTCAGGCGTAACTGCTTCTTCAGCGCCAGCAGCAGCTACTGCCGACGCCGGTGGACTTACGGATAACAATATATTGAGCACCTCTGCTATAGAAGCAATAGAGGCCCAAGTGGATGCTGCAATTACTGCCAGCGTAAGTAGTATTGCAAGCTTCAGTGGTGTCAGTGTTGAATGTTAAGTACTTGATAAAATATAGAAATAGAAATAGAGTCAATTGATCAAGAGAAAGTTGACG